>NC_133583.1:61056605-61270962 GCF_964106895.1 Numenius arquata
CCTTTTGATCCACCACCCCACAGCTATGGGGCACCATCAGTCCCCTCTTCAGTCAGCTCCTGCTTCATCATGTGGTATTTAATTACCAGTCCCAGCATTTTGGTGTCACAGAGACCTATCTGGGCATGAAGAGTGGGACCAGAATCCGCAGCAGAAGAATCCCCCCAGCTCCTCAAGGAGCCCTGTGGCACGGTAGTATTCCTTGTTTTGTCCTGGCTTGATGAAAAACTTGTTTAAGGTCTTCACACAAAAGCAATTAGGGATTTGGAATAAACATTCTCTTTAAAAACAGGCTTTGAGTCCTGGAAAGTTACAGAGGAGGAGAGAACATCCATGGACAGTGATTTTTGGGCACATATCTGAGGCGGGGACCCATCTCACCCACGCGCTGGGTTGATAAAATAATTTCCTAAAATCCTCCCTAAAAGCCCCACCCGTGTTTTGTGGTCCTGTGAATAAACTGCAGTGGGCTGACAGCAACCTCGAGAAGGGAGGAAGAAAAGAGGGAAAAAACACCTCTCAGGTGTAATTACTCTGTGCTAAAAGCAATTTGATGCTGAATTTGTCCCAGAAAACCAAATTCCCATGGGACAAATGCTTCAGGCTTCAGTCTGGAGCTCTTGCCTGGTCTCACTCCACTAAATGATCTTTAAGGTCCCTTCCAACCCAGACCATTCTATGATTTTATGAATAGTTTGCTACAAAGTCATGGATTATTGGACCATGATTTTGCTCATGTTTCCACTTTTATGTGAGGTTTCATTTGGTTTGGGGGAGAACAGGAGCTCTGGCCATTACTGTCCGACATCTGTCTTTGGTCTCTTCTGTTTTTTTTTTTCTTCAAACTCAAATAAAATTCCATTTTTCTCTGACTGTCTCTTAATGTTTTCTCTCAGTGTGGCAGCCAAAGGGCTGTTGTGCAGGTACAGGGCTGGTGTTGGTTTATTAAAAAAAAAAAAAGGTGCCTTTTTACCATCTTTGTAGCAACCTGATTTTTCTATGGAAAAATTATTGGTATCTCCAGGCAAGGAGAAAGACGAAACTCCTGACTTTTTGATGAAATATTCCACTTTGCAATTACAAAAATGTTTTGAATTGGAGAATGTTGTGTGAAAGTGTTAAGTATTTGAACACTTTTTTTTTTTTTCCTGAATGCCCCTCTGGCCCCTGCTGTGGAGCACAACTCTGTAGCTGGTGGTTAACTTAGACTTACATGATGGGAAGCTCTTACCTCTGGGTGAGGCCCAGGATGTAGGAGGAGATTGGCATGTTCTCCTGTTGAAACAGCTCATTACAGGCTCAGGAGAGAGCGAGAGCAGTGGTTATCCCATCCCATCCCATCCCATCCCATCCCATCCCATCCCGGGGATACAGCTGGTTGTGGGCAAGGCAAGACATATATGTGAAAATTGTCATCTCACTTGGCAAAGCAGAACCTTGCCTTTGCCAGGTTGAAGAGCTGGTAAGAAAACAAGCCAAAGATGTTGTTTCCGCTCTTTATCCTGGTGATAAATGTCTAAGTCGGGGCACACGGCATCCTCGCACGGGTGTCGTGTTTGTAGTTTCCCCCTTTGCAGACCTGTTCCTTCCGTCCCTCGTCCTGCTCTTCCCGTATGTGGTAGCACCCGTCTTCAACCTCAGGTCCTTTTCAGAACCTGCCTTCCCTGTGTGTTATTTTATACTTCTCTGCATTGTATTTCACCTACCATTTTGTTATTAACAGCCTGGAAACAACAGACTGCAAATAAGACGCCTATAAAATGCAGCTCTTTTAATCGCAGGGTGCTTCCCCAGCTGTTTCAGCATCTTTCCTTTTAAAATGCTCTGGAGGTGACTGTTTTGGTTTTTCCCATGTAGTCTCTGATCTCTGAATGAGTTATTCCTCTGCCCCTCTTTCTTTGGGGCTTTCTGGGTGGCTCCTCTGAGGGCTTCTCTGGCCCGAGCCAGCCCCATTCCCTGCCCCGCTGCCACCCCACAGCCTCAGCCCCCTCTCACCTGCACAGGGTTGCACCTGGACGTGGAGAAAAGCACTGATTTTGCCTACAATCTGTTAAACACATCCTCTCCTCAGCCTTTTCAGCAGCTGATATAAACCACATGTGGCATCTGCACATGACAGCTGGAGACGATGGCTCTCAGACAACGCACTTCATTCAGACGCTCTTTGGATATCAAAATTGCTCCCTGTGCTCTGTCTACTGTCAGCGTAATAGTTCTGGTGTCATAACTAAATGCTGACATCTGGTTTTTTGCAAAGGGCGTTGAAAAGGATGCAGATGATAAGTCCCTGAATTGTTTGATTATCCCCCTTGAGGGATGGGTCTCAGTCTGCAGAGCACCTCTGAGCTGCCTGCACACTGGAGTCCCCGGAAACACAGAATCACAGAATGATATGGGGCTGGAAGGGACCTCTGGATTTCATCTCCTCCAACCCCCTGCCAGAGCAGGTCCCACAGGAACGTGTCCAGGCGGGGTTTGAATGTCTCCAGAGAAGGAGACTCCACCACCTCTCTGGGCAGCCTCTTCCAGGGCTCTGCCACCCTGACAGGAAAGAAGTTCCTCCTCATGGTTAGGTGGAACTTCTTACATTCAAGTTTGTGCCCATTTCCTCTTGTCCTGTCACTGGCCACCACTGAAAAAAGACTGGCCCCGTCCTCCTGACACCCACCCTTTGAGTATTTATAAGCATTGATCAGATCCCCCTCAGTCTTCTCTTCTCCAGACTAAAAAGACTCAAGTCCCTCAGCCTTTCCTCATCAGTGAGATGTTTTGGTCCCCTCATCATCTTTGTAGCCCTCTGCTGTACCCTCCCCAGCAGTTCCCTGTCCTTCTTGAACTGGGGAGCCCAGAACTGGTCCCAGTGCTCCAGATGGGGCCTCCCCAGGCCAGAGCAGAGGGGGAGGATGACCTCCCTCCACCTGCTGGTCACACTCTTCCTGATACCCCCCAGGATGCCATTGGCCGTCTTGGCCACAAGGGCACATTGTTGGCTCATGGTCATCCTGTTGTCCACCAGGACTCAGAGCTGCTCTCCAGCAGGTCACCCCCAACCTGTCCTGGTGCAGGGGGTTATTCCTCCCCAGGTGCAGCACCCTACACTTGCCTTTATTGAATTTCATCAGGTTCCTCTCTGCCCAGCTCTCCAGCCTGTCCGGGTCTCGCTGGATGGCGGCACAGCCCTCCGGCGTGTCAATCACCCCTCCCAGTTTTGTATTGTCAACCAGCAGCAGCTTTTAATCCTAAGGGAGAGCATTTTGACCCTGGCTTTAGCCCCAAGAGAAGCATCACCTGTGTTTTAGGTTTCTTCCAGTCCTACAAAGGCTTTCATTTCCCCTACGGGTTTATAAAAATATAAGTAGGTGGGCTTCTGTCTGACTGGCAATAATAACCTGTGCCTGGTCTTCTTTTCCACAGCAGGTCTGTGCAGGAGGAATTGTTTTCCCTCCCCGCAGACCCCACTGCTGGATGCAAAGCACGTTTGCAGGCACTTGAATGTGCAAATTCTCTCCTCTCTGTTTACTTTTAATACCGCAAGTTCAAGTAATTCCTAGCACAAATTTGGGAGATCTCGCTCTGACCTCTTAGAGAGCGGAGCTCTTCGAATAGCATAAGCTGCTGTGTTTGCTGACTTTGACGTGTTCTTAACGCTCGGCAACGCTGTTTTTTTTGAAAAGCGTGTATAATCCACCCGTACTTCACCGCTAAGGGAAATAAAAACACAAGGAGCGAGGATGACGATCTCTGACGATAGTTTTCACGGGATGCCATGCTCCGACTCGCTGCTCCGTCACGGCAAAGCCCAATCTGTATTCTCTGCCTCTTCCCAGCATGGTAAGGAAGGAGCCACATGGACCAGTAAGGTGTTGGCTCACACGCTGCGACGTTTCGAAGGGGGAAGGTGTTGGGCTCCAAGGCTTCTAGCTGACCTGTTTTGTAATTCCACCGCATCACAAATTTATAAGCAAATAGGATTTTTACTCTCAGAAGCTCCAAGCAGAGAGGATCTGACAGCGTCGCGGGAAATATTTTACCAAATCCATGTAGTGCTGAAATATTAATGCCGCGATGAATACCGAGGACAGGCTCGCTGCTGTACCACGGGCAGCACTGGGGATCTCAGCTGACGTGTAACTCCTGTTACGGATTTTGCTGGGAAATTTGGGAGACGGTGACAATTATTCTCTCACCTGAAAACCCCTCCCCACCCGGGAAGAGGAATTGGGAAAAACAAGGAAACCTGAAGGCTGAACTATAAACAGATTTAATAGAATAAGACTAAATAATTAATAACACTAAAGAAACAGTATTGATCCTGATAACGATATAAAACACCCCAGGACCATCCCCAGCCCATTCCCCAGCAGAAGCCGTGCACTCCCCACAAGGACAGCCAACGTGGGACCCTGCGAGCGCTGCGGCTCCGGGAGGAAGGGAAGGGCTCAGGGCTCTGGCACCGGGGCAAGGAGTTCTCTGGATCCCAGCCATTGAGGGAGAGAGGGAGACAGAGAAAACTCCTCATCAAACTTCCTAATTTCTCTGGAATGTGCCGTTCATGGTATGAAATAACCCTGTTGGCAGCTTGGGGCCAGCGCCCGGGTCTCGCTCCTCCTCGTCCCCGCACCCGCGGAGCTCGAAAACACCGGGACCTTGGAACCTGCACCCCAGAGCTGGCTGTAAAGGAAATATTGTCACAAATTCAGACACCAGAGTCTTCCAAAGGTGCAGTTTTCCCAGGCATTAGAAAGGACCTGACTGAAAAATAAAATTAGTGGAAGAGCAATTAAACCAGGACGTTGTGTTGGGTCTTTGAGCTGGGTATGACACACATGGGCAGTGCAGGGCATGCAGGACCCTGGTCTCCACCAACGGGACATTGCTTAGAGCAGGAGAACATACCCCAGACCCCACGTTCTCTGCCCTTTGCTCCTGGCAGCCGGGCTTGAGTGGGGGAGATGCAGTCAGAGCTGCGAAGTAGAAATTCAATGGAAAAGTGGAAGAACCATTATTTGCATCTGGGGTGGTGGTGGTGTGTTGTCCTTTATGCGAATATCCAGATGCAATATGCAAATCTGCTCTTTATAGGAGGACCCAGACTGCAGATGGGGTTGCCTTTGTGCATTAAATTGCCCTAATGCCACTAATGATGCTGCCCCGGCTTCTGTGGTCTCCTCCTCCCTCCGTGGCTCACAGCTCGGCACCAAAGAGGCTCCCGGGCACTTGGGGAGATTAAAAGGATGATTAAAAAAATAAGAACAAAACCAGATCCGGCGGTCTTTTAAAAGGGGATTTATTTGTAATCAGAGAAAGAGGAAAATGAGGTCCCAACCTGCTGAGATGCAAAGCGGGAGGGTCACGTTAAGGGCTTGAGCTGGACCCTGGTTCATTTATGATCTTTGCCATCTGTAATTAAATATAAGTTATTGGGGCAGAACGTATCTGCCTGATTATGCTCCACTGAAATACGGTACTCTGCTTTTAGCAAATAAAACTGAAGTGCCTGTATTTTATTATTTCTTGTGTTTGTTTGACTTCCCAGCTGTGCGAGGCGCTGCGGGAGCATCCTGTGTGTCCCGAGGCACACCTGGGACAGGCCCTGGGAACTCCCCAAACTTCCGAGATACAGTAAAGCTTTGGGAATAGCCCTGTACAACAGCAATGAATTGCAAGATTTAATTTTTCTTTTTTTTTTTTTCCATTATAATTTTTACCTGCCTTAATAAAAATATTAGAAAATAATCAAAACCTTGATTTGGAATATGGAAACATCCTTGTCTCTCCGTACCGTAGCTTTTAGGCTGTCTCTTGCTTGTCCTTCTTGCCTTTGTACAAGAGGAGCAGCTTTTTATTCTATGTTTGGTGTTTTGGTTGGAAAATGATTTCTGAAGGGAACAATCATATAACACATCTATTGTTTTTCTCACAGGTCTTTGAAGCAAATGAAGGCAGAATATTTTTTTCCTCTGAGCGTGTCATTGTCCCAAGTGAAGCCTGAGCCCACACCCTGTCCCACAGCACAAGGGGGGAGTGCTGGAGGCCTTGGATTGCAATTGATTTGTGTATAGTAGGACTACATAAACAGGTGTAATTAGAGCACACAAGTCAATCCTTTCATCTGGAGTGCCCAAATTATGAGCCAATTCTTACAACCCTTCCTGGCAAAGGGAGGCTGCGTGGGGTGGATGGCTCTTCTCTACAGGCTGCGAAACGCAAAAGTACTCAAAAAATCAAGAGGCAAGGAACCTGGCACAAGTTGTTCCTGGCCATCTTGATAAGCAAACACTTTTGAGTTGGGAGTTCATCAAACTCAATGCAGTTTCATGGCAGTTCTGGTCTCTAAATAGAGTCTTTGGGGAAAACATTTGGAAGATTCAAAACTGTCTCTGAGTTGGGGTGGTTCATCCTGGAGAAGAGAAGGCTCCGGGGAGACGTTGGAGCCCCTTCCAGTCCCTCAAGGGGCTCCAGGAGAGATGGGGAGGAACTCTGGATGAGGGAGGCGAGCCCTAGGAGGAGGGGGAAGGGTTTGACCCTGAAAGAGGGGAGATGGAGATGAGATGTGGGGAAGAACTTCTTTGCTGTGAGGGTGGTGAGAGCCTGGCCCAGGTTGCCCAGAGAAGCTGTGGCTGCCCCATCCCTGGAGGGGTTCAAGGCCAGGTTGGAGGGGGCTTGGAGCAACCTGGTCTGGTGGGAGGTGTCCCTGCCCAGGGCAGGGGGTGGCACTGGGTGGGCTTTAAGGTCCCTCCCAACCCAAACAATTCTATGATTCTATATTTGATAATGGTACCCACATCTTCCTCTTCTCCTTCTCTCTTACATTTCTGCATGTAGAAGTTCAAGGGCTTTGCGTACCCAGAAAATTACTTTTGGTTTTACTCCTTTTGTATTGGGGGATGCCATGGGGCCACCCCACAGCCCAGGGATGGGGGAAAAAACAACCTTTTCCCTGAAAAATAGACCTTTGGGGCTGCAGAGACCAGCTCTGTAGTAACAGGTTGGGCGAGAGTAAATCGCTTAACAGGCCCTTGCTAATATCTATAAATCATGTGAAGAGTCCAAAAATTTCACTGATCTCATATATTGTAGCCTGTCACAGATGCTGTAATACATCATTACGGTGTCTGAATAGCATAAAATAACTCAACAAAGAACGAGAGGCAGGACACATCTGGCATGTCTAGACTGGGAAAATAGGTTACGTTTGAAAATGTGAGCTCTTCCCCAGAGTCACTCATGACCAGTTAACATATTTTTCAAAGTATTAAATTGCATTTGCATTAGGAGAAAAAAAATCATGTTTAAATTGCTATTAACTAACACATTTTCAAGTGTGGCCTATTTTTCCTCATTTAGAAGTGGTTGTTATCAGCTGAGTTGTCACCAGCGTGAGAGGGGATGTAGGAAATGTGAAGAGGTAGGAAATGTTAAAGGAGGCTTTTTTATTATCCCCAATATTTGGTGCGGGTTTATTTCAGCTTTCGGCTGCGGATTCCTATAACCTGTTTTGCTGGAACCAGTTTGTGCCTCCATTAAAGGAAGGGGTAATTAATTGGGGAACGGAGGGTTTCTTGGTAAGAGAATCACTAAGACATCTCGCCGAGCAGGTAAGTCTGGGAAGTCTCCGGTGGTGCATCTCTCTGTCCTTCATTGCACCTTGAAGATGATCAGAGGGCTGGAGCTTCCCCTGGATGTTCTCACGATGCTGCTGCTCGAGGTGTCGCCCCAAAAGCCTCACCGGGGCTGTCCTGCCCGTGCAGCCGTGCCATCCCGTGCACTGGCCTCCTCCAGATCCCGTGGAGTTCACACCAGGGAAATTTTTTGACTTACTGGCTTTTCTCTGCCTCCTTCCCCAAAGCCCTGGCCATTCCTACCTCAGCTGTGAGCAAAACACAGCCTTCATTAAAACTCTTGAAAGTGTCAGCTCGCTCATCCCCTTAAACCACAAAATCCTCTTGGTTTTGTTTTCATTTTCATATCTTGTTACCTCCACGGGCTCCTGCTGCTTTCTGGGGAGAAGATCACCTGAACCTTCCCTGCAGCAGCCCCTTGCTCGTCCCCCAGCAGCAGAGGAGCTCGGAAATTCAGTCCAACTATTAATAAACTCACAAAACTATCACCATGAGCAGCAGCTAAAAATACTTGCTGGATAGGCCGAGATTAATTAAGGCTCGTGCATCCGTTCTTAACTACTTTTCACCCTGATTTTGAAGCAGAGGAATTGAAAAAGGGTTATTTAATGGCAATGGTCCCAAATGCAGCAGAGCTGGGATGCCCTGAGGTTTCTCCACAGCATGGATGGGGCCAGGACAGCTTCAGCCCCTTGATAAGATGAGTTTTCTGGGTTTATTTGAGCAATGGAGCAAAGCACGGGGTCTGCAATCCTTCATCCTCTGACAGCTCTCAATCCTTGTTAAGATAACCAAAAGAGTTTTTATCCTTTGCCCGATGACGTCAAGCTGAGCTACTGAACTCTTCACAGCTGATTTAGGTCATTCTCTTCCCAGAGTTCCCATCTCTCGTTTCTACAGCAATAATTAACCCCTTGGACAACTCCTCAGCATGAGATGCACGTTGAAAGAAGAGCCACTGGAGACAAAATCATGCCAGTGACAGCACCAGGCTGGTTCCCCGGGATGTCCCTGCCCTGTCCTCTTCCATTCTCTGCAGAGAAGGACCTTTCTGTGTGCCATCATGTGTCACCAAGATGGTGTCTGGAGGCTCCTTGCCCTCTGATTTCTGACTCAGAGGCTCCTTGTTGGAGCTCAACGTTCCCTCAGGAGGTTGAGGATAATCTGCTCCAGGGGCAGTGGCTGCACGTGAACCCCGATACCTCACTGACAGTCTTAGTCATAATTATTTGTTATCTAACGTGAGTAATTAAAAGTAATTAATGGAAAAGTACTTCTCATGGATAAAAACAGAAAAAAAAGGAAAAAAAAAAGTATCAGTCTATATATCAAATAGTTATTTAAAATAACTATTCTATGAAAATAGCTGATTCTATGAAAATCCACACTAGCAAAAATCATAGAATCAGAGAATGGTTTGGGTGGGAAGGGACCTTAAAGCCCACCCAGTGCCACCTCCTGCCCTGGGCAGGGACACCTCCCACCAGACCAAATTGCTCCAAGCCCCCTCCAACCTGGCCTTGAACCCCTCCAGGGATGGGGCAGCCACAGCTTCTCTGGGCAACCTGGGCCAGGCTCTCACCACCCTCACAGCAAAGAACTTCTTCCCCACATCTCATCTCCATCTCCCCTCTTTCAGGGTCAAACCCTTCCCCCTCCTCCTAGGGCTCCCCTCCCTCATCCAGAGTCCCTCCCCAGCTTTCCTGGAGCCCCTTGAGGGACTGGAAGGGGCTGGAAGGTCTCCCCGGAGCCTTCTCTTCTCCAGGCTGAACCCCCCCAACTCTCTCAGCCTGTCCTCCCAGCAGAGGGGCTCCAGCCCTCCCAGCATCTCCGTGGCCTCCTCTGGCCCCGCTCCAACAGCTCCATGTCCTTCTGATGTTGGGGACACAACGGATCTCTGCATCACCTACAGAAAGCTTTGGATTTAACCTTAACTCATCCCTGAACTGCAGCTAAAGTCCACAGCTATTTTATACCCGGAGAGGGTAGCAGAGAAGAAAAGCAGTCATGGTCAGTAAAGACAATGCAAAGATAACGTGCTGGAGGTGTTTTTTCCTTCACACGCTCCTGCAGAGTTGACTCTTCTTATGAAGCCCCAGGAAGCACATGCCTGAGCCTGCTCCGGGGAGACTTTCGGCTATTCTTAGCTGAGCGGAAGGAACAGCACTGTCACAACACGGAACAAGGAATAAAAGAGCTAAAAAAGGAACTGTGGTTGACTTCACTCGCATTTTGCCTAACAAGTTCACATTAATCTTACAAAAATATTTGTTTTCCTTCTCCGATGACCATTGTCTGACTCTCAAAAGAATCAAATCAATAATAAAAGGAATCAAATCAAATTAAACTTAATCAAATATCTGGAATCCAGGAAAGTGGTATTTCAGTGAAGACGGCTGAAATCTATAGTTATTGGATTTTGCAGACTTGACGTCCTACTGCGAACAGAAATTTGCAAATCTGGACGCCCAAAGACGTTTCTGTGTGTTTTCCCCAGAGAAGTAGCATCACAAAACATGGGGAAAAGGGACCACCGGGGCCACCACCTCCATCCCTCGCCAGCGCTGGCCTGGAGGAGACTGCAGCTTTTTGTTTGTACCTCCCAGGCTGATGTTTGCTGATGTTTGTGACAAAACACAGAGCAAAGCCTTTCCTTGCTGTTCCCGACAGCTGTGTCCTGCACGCTCAACAGACCCCACGCATCAGCCCCAGCACCCCCTGCCCCAAAGCTGGAGACAAAACTCCTGGAAGCTTTGCTGGAGGCAGGACATCACCCACCAGGGCCAGATGCTTGCAGCCAGCTTGGGGTAGTTGGATATGTAGGAAGCCGTGATGAAACCCATGTTGTTCCCATGACCAATAGCAGTTACATCCCACCAACAACTCCAAACAGAATGGCAGAAGGTGCATGGGGTGCCAGTTTTCATCCATTTATTGGTGCTACAGCCTGGTGAATAGTTGCTATAGCTCAAGCCATCCTTCAAGGGGAAGTCATTAAACGTGTCTATTGATCTCCTTGAGATTTTCAACAATATTTAAATCTCTCGATAACTAGGGGATGGATGTCTTTGGCTGCCAACACCTCCATGCAATGGATTTCGGAAGCGTAGTGCACTGTGCACATCTGCTGTCGTAGCTCCAGGGTTCACTGCAGGTTTTGAGCAGACGAGAGCAGGAGGAACACTGTGGAATGCAATGCTGATCTCCTCCAGAAGCACAGCAAGTGCAGGGAGCAGGTCACCCCCTCCAGAAGGGCTCTGGGAGGCAGCATAAGAAGCACATGGAGCTGTTGGAGCGGGGCCGGAGGAGGCCACGGAGATGCTGGGAGGGCTGGAGCCCCTCTGCTGGGAGGACAGGCTGAGAGAGTTGGGGGGGTTCAGCCTGGAGAAGAGAAGGCTCCGGGGAGACCTTGGAGCCCCTTCCAGTCCCTCAGGGGGCTCCAGGAAAGCTGGGGAGGGACTCTGGATGAGGGAGGGGAGCCCTAGGAGGAGGGGGAAGGGTTTGACCCTGAAAGAGGGGAGATGGAGATGAGATGTGGGGAAGAACTTCTTTGCTATGAGGGTGGTGAGAGCCTGGCCCAGGTTGCCCCGAGAAGCTGCAGAGTGAGGGGCTTCAGCCAGGGTCATCTGCTTCTGTATGTTTGCCACAACTCTCCTCAAAATTGGTGACAAGCCAATGGGGGTAACAAGCATTATTTTTTCTTAAGACACAATGCATACATTTTATGCATATACTAATGTATATAACTCACAGGGATAGCCGTTGTACCCAGTTCCTCTGAGTCCCTTTTCCACCAGGACCACGTCGAGCAGCTCTGTTGGGAAGCTGTCCCCACACTGGTGAGGTCCAGGTGATGGAGTCCAGGAGTCTGGACTCCATCTCACCAGGAGTCCCTGCGCTGCAGCTCCTAAAGGGGTTTTGAATCCAGCGAGTTACATGGGGCCAGATAACTCCAGGCTGACTTGATCAGAAAATTGTTCTTATTTATTTATTTTTTTTTTGGTATTCAACCCTTAGCTTTGCAAAGAATTTTGCATTCATTGCAATAGGATGAGGAGCAGGCTCCTTGTCACAGCTCCCGGTGAGGGCTTCACCACAACCACGAGTGTTTCCACCCCGCACATTTCAGACAGGTTGGAAAAAAAGCAGCAATTTCATTACAGGAAATTCAACTCCTTCTTGACACAACTATTAGATTGATTAGATGAAACAGTTTTGCATGAGCGTGGTGGCAGCAAATGGCAGCTTACGCAAGAGAGGTTAAAATAATCTAATAGGGTGGTTTTTTTTTTTTCCCCACAACTATATTTTGACTGAACTCACAAGGATGTCATCTTCATGGATAATAGCCCGCGCTGCTAAGTGCTGCGTGCTTACAGCCCTACCCGCACTTCACAGCCGAGCACCAGTTATGGGATGCCACCCTTTCTAAATTAATTAACCCTGAGTGCACAGCCATTTGTGACGGGAAACAATAGATAGCAGCAGCTATAAAACCAGTTTTATGCCTTCGTGAGTATTTGTGAACCAAAGAGGAGAAAAGTCATTAATACTTATTTTCTGCCAGCTTTTAGAGCTCAGAATTACCTCATTAAGCGCCAAAGGAGAGATGAGCTCACAGTGAGAAACCTCGGCTCTACGTTTGCAAATAATTGCTGAAAGCCAGGTGAATATTCTTAATGCTTTCTAAGGTCTTAATATGCAGGACTTTGTTTCAAAGACATCTTTTCCCCTGAGTTGCCTTTATTGTAACTTGTCCTGTCTGAGGTTTTTGTTCTTTTTTAGGATATCAGTTTTTATTTCGAGTCTTTACATTTTAATAATCGGTTTCATGCCTTTGGATATCTCTCTTCTGCTCCTGGCTACCGATGCTGCCGATGCCTGCGTTCCTCCTCCTGCCTGGTGTACGTGCTGGGACACATCAAAAATGTACCTCGCATCTTTGGCCCTCCTGCTAACCCTAACTCACCCCGGTTGATGCAGTTGTCATACCTGTGCTGGCAACAATTAGAGGCGGCTCGATGAAAAATGTCACCAACGGTTGGAACATGAGAGCAGCAAATTCTGCAGCTCTTATTTGACCGCGACCTAATCCTAGAAACATAGAATCGTTTAGGCTGGAAAAGACCTTCCAGATCATGGAGTCCAACCATCAACCCAGCACTGCCCAAACCCCTGCTGACCCACGTCCCTCAGCACCACGTCTGCCCGGCTTTGAAATACCCCCAGGGATGGTGACTCCACCACTGCCCTGGGCAGCCTCTTCCAAGGCTTCACAACCCTTTCCGTGAAGAAATTTTTCCCAATCTCCATCCTAAACCTCCCCTAGTGCAACTTGAGGCCATTTCCTCTTGTCCCATCGCCTGTTCCTTGGGAGAAGAGACCGACCCCCCCTGGCTACACCCTCCTTTCAGGGAGTTGTAGAGAGCGAGAAGGTCTCCCCTCAGCCTCCTTTTCTCCAGGCTGAACACCCCCAGCTCCCTCAGCCGCTCCTCACAAGACTTATGCTCCAGACCCCTCACCAGCTCCGTTGCCCTTCTCTGGTAGCTTCACAGAATCACAGAATGGTTTGGGTTGGAAGGAACCTTAAAGCCCATCCAGTCCCACCCTCAAGCCCTGGGTAGGGACACCTCCCACCAGACCAGGTTGCTCCAAGCCCCATCCAGCCTTTTCCTCCAAGACTCCTTGGGTAAAACCCAACCTGTGTGTAACAGAGATTCCACCAAGGAACACCTTTGTTGTTTGCAGACCACCAGCAGCTTCTGGAGGTGAACATCATGAAAAGTTTGATGAGGAGCTTCTGGCTGTAGGTACCAGAGGTCCCCGCAGAGAGGCCACATCCTGGGCATCACCTGAACATTTCCCTCTCCTGGCAGCTGGAAAACCGATCCTGCTGCAGATTCAGCCTCTCCATGTCGCTGACCCTCAGGAGCAGCGGCAGAAGCTGCAGTGGCACCAGTGGCTGCCGTCCCTCGTTCAGCTTCCAATATTAATTGGACAGAGAGTCGCGGCCAATATTTTGCCTTGAAAACGTGTTTCTGCCGCCTGCTCCGTAGCGGCTGAGGCTGTGGGTGTTTGCCAGGGCCTGCAATGCAGACAGGGCCAGGGCAGCACGGCTTCCTTCTACAAAAAAAGCAAACAAAAGCTAGTTTAAGAAAAGTTGCAAGTTGGAGATTTTTCCCAATTGTTTTTAAAGGTTCTTTCCTGAAACTCTCCCTCAGGAGTCGGTTCTTGTTAAATATTCACGGACCTTTCCAGCCGCCAGCCCTCCCTTCTCAGCCGCTGGGAGATGCTGGAAGGAAATCAGAGATGGTGTTTGCTGCTGGATTCCTCCCCCTCCACTGAGGGACAGCCAGCTCTGAGGGGGCTTTCCCGGCAGTTTCCCAGAGGATTTGGGAGGGAGGCACCTCCCTGACCTGCAGGAGGCATCACCATCCTTTCCCTTCCCCAAGTCAACCCAGCACGAGTCCATCAAGAACCCCCTCGTCAGCGAAGAGCACGGCAGCTTCCTGCCGACGGCCGCTCTCCCCCCGCTCCATAACACCTCCTTAAATCAGCAAGTCCTTGACATAATTGGATCCCCATACGTCGCTGAAGTTTGTAGCACAAATAAACATCTTCACCACAGCTGTGGGGCTTAGAAGATTTAAAAACGCGCTCGTCTCTGAAGAAAAACCGTGGGACAGCTTGTGCTCTGGCAGGTGATTCCTGCTGTAACCAGGCATCCCTTTTTGCTGCTGATTTACTCATATATTTTTTAAAAAAAAAAAAGGAAATTAAACCAAAGCTGGGCTGGTGTTCATATAACGACGGTGCTGCCAGGAGGAGGGCTGGGGCTCAGTATTGCTGAGTCAGCATTTGCCCATCGAGGGTGATGGCTGGTGGCAAGTACTGGCCACTGCTGGGACAGCCTGGAGCCTGTGGCCAGCGGTGCCCGGCAGGGACTGACCCACAGCAGCCAAGAGAGTGACCGGTCACTCAAAGAGAGCGCAAAAGTAAAACAGGTGAATTGGGAAAGAAAGCCACAATTTTATTAATTAACGGTTGGTCCAGAAAGATAGAACTTGGGAAATGCTGTTTTCTCTTATTAATCCTGGCACAGCTGTTTGAAGGTTATCTGGACAAGGGGATAAGTAATTTTTTCCTGAAAGCAGGTTTTGTGTTTCATCATTTCTTTAAAGCATGTTATTTCAATTACCATTTACCTAATGAACTCTTCAAATTTAATTAGCATAATCGGTGCCAATTTCACGAAGAAAGATTCATCCTGCTGTAATAAAAGTTTCGAGAAATTTGCCCATACTCTGCAGAGGCCTGGGCTGGCAAACAGCTTCTGGGGGGGCTCCCCCAAATGACCAAGAGCTGGTTTTGCACTGGCTGTTCCCTTCGCATCCAACGTCCAACCTGGCCTTCAACCCCTCCAGGGATGGGGCAGCCACAGCTTCTCTGGGCAACCTGGGCCAGGCTCTCACCACCCTCACAGCAAAGAACTTCTTCCCCACATCTCATCTCCATCTCCCCTCTTTCAGTGTCAAACCCTTCCCCCTCCTCCTAGGGCTCCCCTCCCTCATCCAGAGTCCCTCCCCAGCTTTCCTGGAGCCCCTTGAGGGACTGGAAGGGGCTCCAAGGTCTCCCCGGAGCCTTCTCTTCTCCAGGCTGAACCCCCCCAACTCTCTCAGCCTGTCCTCCCAGCAGAGGGGCTCCAGCCCTCCCAGCATCTCCGTGGCCTCCTCTGGCCCCGCTCCAACAGCTCCATGTCCTTCTGCTGTTGGTGGCCCCAGAGCTGGAGGCAGCACTGGGGGGTGTCTCCCCAGAGCGGAGCAGAGGGACAGAATCCCCCCCCGGCCCTGCTGGCCACGCTGCTGGGGATGCAGCCCAGGGTGCGGGGGGCTTTTTGGGCTGCCAGCACTCGTGTGGAGCTTCTCATCCACCAAAACCCCCAAATCCTTCTCCTCAGGGCTGCTCTCAGTCCATTCTCCACCCAGCTGGGATTTATGCTTGTGATTCCCCTGACGCAGGTTTCACTTGGCCTTTTTGAACTTCATGAGGTTGGCATGGACCCACCTCTCAAGCCTGTCCAGGTCCCTCTGGATGGCATCCCTTCCCTCCAGCGTGTCGACCGCTCCACATGTCAACCACTACCAACCCTGAGAAGTTCCTTCATTGTGAGCAAAACGTCATATTGCTTTGGCTTAGTCACTGGCACTGAAAATATGAACGAGAATGAGTTTGAAACATAAATATCTACATGGAGAGTGTCCTTGTGACACTGTGATCAGACAAAGATGCATGTCCACCCCTGTTTGCCAGCCACAGAGAGGTGACGTGGTCTGGTCCTGCTCTGTGTTGGGCTATTTTGGAGTCAGGCATGAGATGCAAATGCTCTTGTCTCCATCTGTGTCCCAATCACGAGAGCTTTCCTCACCAATTCAGCCAGCTGGGGAATTCACAATGATTTAAGTTTTGAACCCTTCCCTCCCCAGAAGTAGCATGTTATCTGCTCATAAAAATATGCCACGGAGGTTCTGGCCAATGTACAGATGGAGAAATTAAATGTATGACAAACATCCTTTACATCTGGCGTATAGGAGCTGATAAGTATTTCCAGCTGGGTTTGAAATAAAAGATTTAAAAGCTGCCAGGTGAAGGTTTGCCTGGCAGGAGCAGTCAGTGAAGGCAGAAAAATCAGTTTTTCCAGCAGGAGATCGGGATGCAGTGGCTGCCCCCCTTGCAGGCCTGCCCTGCCCCTCACAGGTGCTCTGGGGGACCCAAAATGGATTTCCCAACATTTTTTCCCCCAAAAGTACTTTTTTCCCACAAAGTATTGCAGAGTTTGAGGGAAGTTTCGCCAGAACTGATGCCCGACTGCAGCCCCTCTGCGAGCAGCGAGGCTTTTCCTTGATACCCCTTTAACGAGAAAAGCTGTTCTGCAGCCAAAGCCTCACTTCAGAGCACCCTTATTTTGAATAATCCTCTTAAATGAACCTGACTGCGTTAATTTTACTGATATAATACGATGTGGAGGAGCATATGTTGCTGCAAAGCAAGCTGCCTCCCAGAGGGCTGCCTGAAGGTGCTGCGGAGCGCGGCGTGCTCTGGCGTGTCCCCATCCACACGGCAGAAACCTTCCTTCTCCATCGAATAAATCCTTCCTGCTATTTGCTTAAGCAGTCGTGGAGATGACACTGCGTCTGCTAAAGAAGTCGTGAGTGTAACAGACAGCATTAAAAGCCTTGGCTCTGGCATCCCGTGGGGAACGCAGGGTCGGGCACAGGGGGATGCTCCTTCACCCCCAGGCGCCGGTGCAGCAGCACGTGGGAATAGTCACGGTCCCTAAACAAGGGCCAGGTCTCTTCACAGAATCACAGAATCACATGGGGTTGGAAGGGACCTCTGGAGATCATCCTGTCCAACGCCCTGCCAGAGCAGGTCCATCCAGAGCAGGTCCCACAGGAACGTGTCCAGGCAGGTTTGGAATGTCTCCAGAGAAGGAGACTCCACCACCTCTCTGGGCAGCCTCTTCCAGGGCTCTGCCACCCTGACAGGAAAGAAGTTCCTCCTCATGTTTAGGTGGAACTTCTTACATTCAAGTTTGTGCCCGTTCCCTCTTGTCCTGTCCCTGGGCACCACTGAAAAAGACTGGCCCCATCCTCCTGACACCCACCCTTTAAGTATTTATAGGTGTTGATCAGATCCCCCCTCAGTCTGCTCTTCTCCAGACTAAAAAGATCCAAGTCCCTCAGCCTTTCCTCATAAGAGAGGTGCTCCAGGCCCCTCATCATCTTTGTAGCCCTAAAATGATGACCAGAGTTTATTTTTAAAATCAAATCATCATTGCTTGGGGTTTACTAGCCATAGTTTTCACATCTCCTGCTATTCGAGTTGTCTGCTCCTGAGCTGCTTTTCCTCTTCTCAGCCTCTTTCCATGAACGGTTAAATGTATGTGAAGCAAAATGGGGAAATGTGAGATTCCAGACATTGAGCCAACAAATTAAGAGGAGCTTAATTTGTCTTGCTTCTGCTGTAAAATGGTCTCTTCACTCCCTGAGTTCTCCCTTTCATGGGCTCCTCAGCAGGAGCAGTGCGGTGGGACGATGGGGCTTCCCCTGCAGCAAGGCAACTGCCTGGAATGTGGGAGTTATCCCCAGCTTTCCTGGAGCCCCTTGAGGGACTGGAAGGGGCTCCAAGGTCTCCCCGCAGCCTTCTCTTCTCCAGGCTGAACCCCCCCAACTCTCTCAGCCTGTCCTCCCAGCAGAGGGGCTCCAGCCCTCCCAGCATCTCCGTGGCCTCCTCTGGCCCCGCTCCAACAGCTCCATGTCCTTCTGCTGTTGGTGGCCCCAGAGCTGGAGGCAGCACTGGGGGGTGTCTCCCCAGAGCGGAGCAGAGGGGCAGAATCCCCCCCCAGCCCTGCTGGCCACGCTGCTGGGGATGCAGCCCAGGGTGCGGGGGGTTTCTGGGCTGCCAGCCCATGTTGCTGGCTCCTGTGGAGCTTCTCGTTAACTTTCCCTGGAGAAACATGATTGACCCTTGTCCCAGGGTGCTTCAGCCATTGGTTTTATTTAAATTAATCTTCTGTTGTCTCTTTGCATGCAGTTAAAACAGAATAAGCCCCTTGTGCCGTAGGTTATAAAACAGGGGCTTGTAGCTTCCAAAACTGTCAGTAAAACTTAATATTCCAGGAACGTGGAAGATCTGTGGATGGAAATCAATATTTCATATTCTTCCTTCAGTACACACACGCTGAGTGGGGTTATTTGGGAGGAGGATGAGGGGCAGCAGCCTGGTCCTGCTCCTGCCTTTCCCTCCGCCGTGTTCCCACCCTGGTTCCGGGGCTCCCTCGGCAGTTTTTGGGGAGAGCCCTGAACGGCAAGAGAGCGGCACATCCCCTCTGCCCGCCTTCCACTGTGCAGCCTGGAAATAATGGAGACGAGAACCGTTTAAAAACAAGAAATGGTAACAAGTGTGGCCAGAGCTGAGCGTTGAAAATGAGATTGTCTCTGCTCTCTACAAAATTAAATTCCTGGTGGAAGTGATTAGCAATATAGCTAATGATTTACTGTGCTGTATTTCAACTTACCGGGCGGCTCCAGAAGTGCATTTCCTGAATAAACGGGATGCCCAAGGGCCGATTCTTCTGTCCTTTGCAATGGTTTCACACCCGTCTCTCCCCTGCGGTGGCCATCCCTGTCTCCCAGCACAGATGCCAGCCTGGCGGTGCCAGGCTCCTGCGGGGACTTTGTCCCCTCTCCTTGGTGCCCACAGCTGCGTGTTCTTCTGGGGAGAAGAGCTCCTTCGTGCAGATACCTGTACTTTCCCCCAAAACTCTTCGGCATCCTGAGTTCGGGAAGGGAGTGGGGAGGGAGAGCAGCCAGGCATCGCCTCCAAGTTGCCCATCTCCATCTACCCCATCCCAGCCCCAGGAACTGCTGCTGCTCATCTTCATGGGGTTTATACATGCACGGAGAATAAGCATGAAGCTCTGAATAGTTAAAAGTGTTAAAAATGAAATTAGTAAGATGCTTATCCTCACCAGCAGGCAACAGGACCTGCTATTCCTGTCCGGTACCCTTACATATTTACTCCCTTTGCCTCCTCCATCGCCGGAGGTGGCTGCCTTGCCCTTCCTTCTGAAGGGTTTGCAGATGGGGAGCTGCTGGAGTCCAACACGCCGGGGACTGCACAGCTGGGTGCTGAAGAGCAAAACACCACCACAACACCACCGAAGAAATTCTAAAACTTTTAATTATGCTTCGCATCACGGACCTGAAGCACTGCTTGGACCAAAAAAATGGCAGTCAGAGAGGAGGGAAGAGCAGGGCCGTGCCCCCCAGCTCCCCAGGGACGGGGGTCCCGGCATTTCTGCTTCCCCAGCATTTGTGTGCAGCTCCAGAGCCCTCGCTGCCACCAGTCCCAGCTGCCACCAGCCCACAGGCATCACCCTTTTTCAGACTGAGATGCTGGAAGCTGTAATCTCTGCATTTAAGCCCACAGTAAGAACATTTAAGGCTTTTTTTTGGTGTGGGTAGTGTTTAATTCCCCCTTCCTCACCTCCCTGTCTTGACTGTTGATAATTTATTTTTGTTTATTCGTACAAAAGGTAAAGGTAAATTGCCTTTAGGCCAGCCCTTCATCTTGGGTCTCCCAGCGGAGCTGCCGGAGGTCGTGCCTGTGCCGGGGAGAATCCCACCTCCAGCCCCTGCCAGCGCCTCCAGTTTCTGTGGTAACAGCACGTCTCCACCACTTCCACTTCAACATGCTAAAAAAAGTTATTAATAACAGCGGAATTTCTTTCATAGGATTTTTTTTCTGCTGAAGGAAGCCGGGCTTAGAGTTAAATTGCCCAGGTATTTTGCCGGGGGAGGCTGTGGACGCTTTCCTTGCTCCAACTGGTAATTGTTCTGATTTCTGGCACTGGGGCGCCGTCGGAGCGCGGTGCCTGCAGGCTGTCAGCGCGGCTTTGCTGCTCTTCGTGGCAATATCTGTAGGTTTGGGGGCTCTGCTGGATCCTTACAAATTGCTGGAGCTGGCTGCAGAGACTTCACATTCTGCTCTCCATGGCCTGTTGTTTGAACCGGTGTGAGAGAAAGGCAATAAAACTAGTTAGCTCATCCTAATATCCCTTTATTGTGCTGGCTGGATGCAGCTAGAAAAGCTGAATTTTTCTTCTGTGGTCTGACTTTTATGTGATCTGGCTTTATTTCTGCTGTAAGTGGTTTATAATTAGCAATGGCCAGCTTTGCTGCGCCCATCACGTGAGGCTGAAGGCTTTCTTTGCAGACCTCGCTACGCGTTTGCTATTCAGCTCTCTGCTCTCCCGTTTCTCTCATTTTAGGGAGAACACTTGTCTCAGGAGTGCGGAAAAGGGAATTCCAGCTGGAAAGGGAATTCCTCCATGGGAATACACCCATCGGGGTCAGTTCGGTGAGGTTTGAAATCCCACTTTCTCCATTTCGGGAGAAATGGGAGCAGGTTCAGTGGCCACAGCACATGTCCCCACCAGCTGGGGGAATTCAAGAAGAGGGTCTGGACCCCCCTCCCTCGTACCCCCCCCGGATGCCCCAGGAGCTCTGCTTGACCATCTAAAGGCAGCTCAACCATCTAAAGGCTGCTTGGCTGCACCCTTTGACTGCAGCTGCTTCTTACTTATTTATTTTTTTTCTAGTAAACTCCACAACAGAATAAATGGATCTTTTACTAATTTGCAATAAGGCTTTATAACTTCATTAACTAGAAGCCAAATTATGTTGGTTTCACTTGAAATCAACTGGAACAGATGAGGCTGCGGCATAAACCATTATAGATTCATCCTAAAAATTACTTTATTCCAAAAAATTAGATTGAGATCTCCCTAAATTCAGTGATGACCTAATCTAAACAAATGCACTGAATGCCTCATCCTGCTGCCTCGTGGTCTCAGATGGCAAAAACCAGCATAACCACTAAAATCGGACTCTCCGGCTGGGAGCTGGGCATCCCGTAGAGCAGACAGTCCGACCTGAACCCCCATGGGGCTTGGAGCGACCTGGTCTGGTGGGAGGTGTCCCTGCCCAGGGCAGGGGGTGGCACTGGGGGGGCTTTAAGGTCCCTTCCAACCCAAACCATTCTGTGATTCTGTGATTCTATAAGAAATAGACAGAAATGGGGTGAGTCCATGTGCCTTATGTGCCAACCCCAGGGAGCCCCCGTGGTGCTGCCCATGACCTAGGAACTTCCCGGAGGGCATTCCTGCCTGAAAACACTGTGTGTAAATACATGTGTTGAGTGATGAATTACCTGCAATGCTCCAACTATAGTCCCTAACATCAAATCTCCTTTAAATCCGCAGCAGCAGCAGCAGCAGAGCCACAAGTACCTCTGCAGCCCCATGTTTTCTTCATGGATTTTGGGGTCTCTGATGGCCACAGGGACACGATGCGTCCAGGTCTAGTGAATCCTTCCCTTGAACCATTTCACTATGAATAGTCGTGATTTCTCTAATCCCTGTTTCAGCACCCTGTAGCACGGGGCTACCAGCTGAAGGGCCAAGGAGGGTCACAGGGAGGAGAGCCATGGGCCAGCACTGTGTGGTGGCCATCTAGGAGGACACCCTCCTGCCCCCAGCTCCAGGGCACCCCTTCTGTCCCCAGCCCCAGCAGGGAAAATCAACCTGCCAAAGCCTTGGGGGCTTAACTGGAAAAGCCATTGAGTCTTCGCTCCGCAGTGAGAAAATCAGTACAGAAAACCAGAAAAATGGGGAGCAGGGTTTTTTTCTTTGCAATCAAGTGTGAGGTCAGACCAGAGTTGGTGTTTGCTCTAACTTGCTCCCTGTACCCAGACACCTCGCTTCGGGACACTGCTGCCCACGGCTGCCCTCGCTAGCAGAGGTAATTCGTTTTAAAGTGAAAATAACTTATAACTTCTATTGTCTCAGCCTTATGGCTTGAAAGGTCTACTTTAAAATGCAATAGCCGTATTCCCATCTTCTTTTTATTTTTTTTAATTTTTTTTTTATGAAAGATTGTTAACTGAAAGTTCATACATCCTATTGTTAAACAATCTGTTTAAACTAAGAGCTAGACCCGGCTGCTACACTCCAGCCCTCCAACACGGCGGTGGCCTTTAGAAGGTGCCAAGTTTGCTCGGGAGAGAAAGCTGGCAGTATTTTCCACCCAAAATGATCCACTGGCTTCTTGGGACTATTATATATTCAGATTAAGGGAGGGAGGCCGAAGTCTGTCTATATAAATGTCATCTAAAGCCTACTTAATGGAATTAGCAGGAGTAAGTCAGTGGAACTCCATGGAAGTCAATTGAGTTGCTCCCACTTAATTGGAGAATTTGTCATCAAATACTTAATTTGCTCTATAGAGGAATGGAAACATGTTATATATTCTGTATGCTAAAAATAGTCCACCTGTTGGTCTTTCATCATTAATAAAACCTAAGAAGGAATTGTGTGCAGCCTGAAAAGCCCATAAATCCCATGCAAAGGTAGTTAATAAGTATTAGTTGGCGAAGAAGGTGCTCCAGCGCTCGTGGTGTGTGGGATGCTCTGGTCCTGCTATGGTGGAGCCTTGTGGATCCCCAGCCACTCGCTGATTTGTGTGGGAATGGAGAGTGGGTCCAGGGCCTTGGAGTAGCAACCTGCCTGGTTTTGGCTTGTCCCCATGGTAGAGGGACGTGGTTGGGAGCTGTCTGTGCACCCGCCAGACCCTCTTCTCTCTCTCCATGCCAACATGGGACACGTACAAAGCCAATGTCAGAGCGGGGAGAGCTGTGCCCACCCTTTGTGCTAAACAAGCTGTTCTGGTGGCTCTGAAGAAGGGGCTGCAGAGGGGTCCCCACCACCCTGTGGTTTGTGTGAGACCAGCCCAGGGGAAATCAGGCATCAGCCCGGAGAGCGGCTGGTTTGGGTTTGTTCCTTTATTGGTTTATTTGGCTTTGTGTTTTCACTCTTGCAAACAGAAGTATTGCGAAGGGGCTGGCGTTGATTTAACACTTTAATGCTAAGGTTGCTCTTCCTTATTGCAGGTTCAGTTTGGAAGAACAGAGGGGCAACGTTGCATGTGTGGACATCGAGCAGAGATGGTTGAGGTGCCATGAACAAGTGGAAAGCAGTTGGTGTGAGAGACCTGCAGATGTTTTACGTGAGAAATGTCTTTTATTTGTACAAGCAGGGAAAGGTGGCGTTTGAACCCGAGAAGCCAAGGGATGATGGAGCTGTGGGCTCTGATGGGGATGTCCCCAGCACAGCAAGGAAATCTGTGGTCCTCTGCCACCCTCCTCCTGAGCCCCCACACCACTGAAACCATGGCTCAAACCCTCCCAATGAAGATGCTCTTCGGCAAGACCGCGGGGCAGAGAAAACCAGGGCAAAAAAAAAAAAAAAATAGAGGCATAATTAAAAATTAGGAGCTGGACCTCAGAAAAGAAGGTTAAGGTATTAGACTAAGGCAAAAGCCACAGTGACTACATGACAGCACTTAATTTTCTTCCCCGGGGCAGACTGAACGCCTGACTTCTGGCCATTTGATGATGTTTTTGAGATTGCTGTGTGGGTTCGGTACAAAGCGTCTGCCTGCTTTCCCCTCTTCAGCCTGGCATTATCATCTCACAGTAATTACATTTTTCACAAAATGAGACAGGATAAATACGTGCTTTTTCTTTTGCAAACATCAATATTTCCATGGGGTTAAATTGGCGGTTCCCTTATTTTGAAGCAAGGACGTCAGTGTTTCTAAGCCTGACTTGTCAGCCTTCCCCTTGGCCAGTTAATAATAGACTTATTGATCGTTACTCAGAAAAAAGGAGTAAAGGAACTTTGCCTTTCTATGGAAAGCCGGAATTTGACCTGGTGGGTTGTAAGAGGGAGATTTTCTGCTCCCCCTCTTAGTTAATACAGGTTAGGTACTAAGATTTATTTAATTATTTCAGGCCTCTGCAGCAAGATATTTATATTGTAGTGTTCTGCTCTGTGCAAATCCAGCTGCTCTGGTTTTCAGCAGGGTTCGTGTTGAAACCGTTGTTTAAAATAAACCACGGTGCAGGCTGGACCATCACTTGGGAGGGTGCAGCCTGGCCCTTCTGGCCATTCCCTGGGCCAGGAACGGAGGCCTGGTGGGCACCTGGTCAAGGCAAGCTGCTGGCTCATCTCCATCACTCTGGAGGTTGGTGATGTCTGGGTTTGCAGGTCCAACACCTCTTGGGATGGCGATCGCAGACTGGGGGAGGCCGACCTCCAGTGGATGGGCTGAGCCCGTAGCTGATGGGCACAGTGCTTCTCCAGGCTGGATGCCGAAGCTCTCAGTCGAGGACAGACTTCAGCAGCCTCTCACCTCCCAGACAAACAGCTTGACCGCTGAGCTGCCGCTGGTGAGTCATCGGTCTTAGTAATTCCCTGCCAGGAGTTTTAAAGTGGTTTGGATTCTTTGTAATAAGAAACGACGACAGAAACTCAGAATTCTGGTTTCTGAAGTTATTTCTTCTTGACGTGATTCAAGTAGGAGAGTAGGCTTTGCAGGGCAATGCTGCAGGTCCACGTTTATCCCAAACAACTGCTGCACACGTTTGTTGAGTACATCAGTTAAAAAGGCATTTATTTCTAGCTGCCAGCCATGGAAACTCATCTTGCTCCCTAGAAGAGGCTGCTGTGACTCATGCACCATGACAAGCGCAGAGGCAGAGGAGCTGCATCTTCCCTGCCTTCCCTCCTTCCCACCCCAGCCCTGCTGGGGCTCTGCAGGCTGTCATTAAGGACCACATGTAGAATCACAGAATGATTAGAGTTGGAAGGGACCTTGAAGATCATCGAGTTCCAACCCCCCTGCCATGGGCAGGGACACGTCCCACCAGACCAGGTTGCTCAAAGCCCCATCCAACCTGGCCTTGAACCCCTCCAGGAGCGAGACATGCAGCACGTTGGGTCATGCATAGTTCCCCAGGCTGGGGTCCCTGCTCACTCAGGGCTTCTCTGAGCCACCCATGGGAATGGAAATGGTGCACCTGGAAGAGAGACCTGGAAGAGAAACCCCAGCAAAATGTAGTGAAACTTTGTAGGTTAATGTGAATAGCTTGCAAGGTGTTAAGAGGACCACGGGAAAGCTATGGATTGGTTTAGGTAGGACTTAACAAATACTTTGCTTATACCGTCTTCACAATACAAATCCATAGATTTTCCAAGAGCTAATGTAGTGTTTGAAAACTGCAACTCCAGCTATTAAAGCCCCAGAGAACTCAGATGATGCCGGTGGAGGAGAGTGACTGCCCTTGGCAGTAACAAATAGAGGAAGGTGCTGGAGATGGAGCAGGTTTTGGCAGGGAGCGAGAGCTGTGGACCTCGCCAGAGAGACCGTCACCCGTTAAACACCTCATGTCTGTGGAAGAAAGGAATTCAGCCTTTCATTTCTTGTTTTTTCACTGCTGCCACCCTGGGGCTGAGCAGCACCATGTGGGCACCAACGTGCACCCAGGGGTGCTCAAAAACACCGCCATTTCAGGTGGTTTCATGCAGCAGAAATCTGCCAGTTGGTAACCAACAGCATTAAAGGGCAATGACGATTTTGGTCCACAACTTCTGCCATTTCTCACTTGCTGAAGCCTCTGCTTTTCACCGAATTAGCTACAAAGATTTCCAGGCGGATTTTCAGCCGGTGTGAATTGCTGCGACTCCTCTCAAGTCCGTGGAGGTTTGTGATCCTGTGTCAACTGATAATTTGGCCCTTTGTCTTCAAAAAGGAGTCAAGGCTTATGTCCAAGACAGGAAAAAGTTATTAGTAAGTGAAAATTGCTTCCTTTACTTTTTCTGCTTCTCCTCGTGACAGTAAATAACAGTGCAGAAGAGCACTCACAGACCTATGAGAGCAGGAGCCGATAAGAGCAGAAAAAGAAATAGCCAAAAATACAACTGCAAAGGCGAAAGCAGCAAAGCGGATCGATATTCTCCCTCCTGCTGCTGGGGGACATTGTCCTGGGGGTGCTGCAGTGGCGGGACCGAGCTGGGGGAAGAAATAAACAGGAGAAAATATAATTCCAGCTGGGGACCCTCAGCCCTATGAAAAAGAGAAGAGGGATGAGAACTTGCAGGAAAGCCAGGCAGCAGCACAGGGTATCGAAGTGGCTGCTGAGGATGCTGAGGTAATGGCTGAAGGACCTGGACTCAGTTGGATTCAGTACCTCCCTCAGCTCAGTTCAGGATTAATTGCGTGTAAACCACTCAGGCTCTGCCCACAAGCCTCTAAGGCATTGTTTTTAATTCCTCTGATTGGACTATTAGGACCTTCTGCTTGCCCAGGGGTAATTTTGGGACACGGGGAGCCCATCAGAAACGGTGCTGCAACAAGTGGGTTCCCTTCTGAATTAGTTCAGCCCCAAGCTGTGGACCAATTCCTGTGTTTGCAGGGGGAAAGCCCTCAATGAGCAGACCTAAATCATTGGGGGGACTTTCCAAGGCTGGCAGAGCGTGGTAGCCCACCCCCCCAAGGCTTGCGGCCCCAAACCTGGCTCCTAAGCCCATGGAATAAGGAAGGTGCTGAGGTATTTTATGGATTTGGCTCCAGGCAGTGTGGATAACTGGAGCCAGGTATTTTCATACGATGGAATTAGATAACACGATATGCAGGCACAAATGCAGGTGTCTAGCTTTGGATTCATTAGGCAGGGAGGTTAACGAAAGCACATTGCAGAGTGGAGATGAGGCAGGAGGTTACGGGCAGGGAACACCAAGATTTAGAGTCCTCCAAACTTTTCTGTGTCCGGATACACAAGTATGTGTGCATTTCCCCACCCAAAGGTTACATGTGTCTGCGGAGGATTATATTCTGAAATCATGTCTAAGAGGCTGAGGCTGCCTTGGGGCACTGGGGGCGAGAAGATCCCACCCTGCGTCGTGCCAAGGTGGGAATCTCAGGTGTGTTTCATAAACCCCAGTTAAATGCCAGAGCTCCTTTGTTTTCTTTATACAAGGCAGGGTCCAATATCTCCCGATTTTCCAGAGAAAAGGAAGAGCTACATCAGAGTGAGAGGTAAGTAAAAATGACTAACAGCTTCTGGATTTTGTGTAGTTGTTTTTGCTGGGTACGGGAAAATGTCAGTACAGGAAGGACATGGAGCTGTTGGAGCGGGGCCAGAGGAGGCCACGGAGATGCTGGGAGGGCTGGAGCCCCTCTGCTGGGAGGACAGGCTGAGAGAGTTGGGGGGGTTCACCCTGGAGAAGAGAAGGCTGCGGGGAGACTTTGGAGCCACTTCCAGTCCTTAAAGGGGCTCCAGGAAAGCTGGGGAGGGACTCTGGATGAGGGAGGGGAGCCATAGGAGGAGGGGGAAGGGTTTGACACTGAAAGAGGGGAGATGGAGATGAGATGTGGGGAAGAAGTTCTTTGCTGTGAGGGTGGTGAGAGCCTGGCCCAGGTTGCCCAGAGAAGCTGTGGCTGCCCCATCCCTGGAGGGGTTCAAGGCCAGGTTGGAGGGGGCTTGGAGCAACCTGCTCTGGTGGGAGGTGTCCCTGCCCAGGGCAGGGGGTGGCACTGGGTGGCCTTTAAGGTCCCTTCCCACCCAAACCATTCTGTGATTCTATGAAATCCGGGGAGACCATATAACAGCCTATCAATACCTGAAGGGAGCCTACAGAAGAGCTGAAGAGGGACTCTTTGTCAGGAAGAGTGGTGACAGGACAAGGGGCAATGGTTTTAAATTGGAAGAGAAGAGATTTAGATTAGATATAAGGAAGAAATTCTTTACCGTGAGGGTGGTGAGGCACTGGAACAGGTTGCCCAGGGAAGTTGTGGATGCCCCATCCCTGGAAGTGTTCAAGGCCAGGCTGGATGGGGCTTTGAGCAACCTGCTCTAGTGAGAGGTGTCCCTGCCCATGGCAGGGGGGTTGGAACTAGATGATCTTTAAGGTCCTTTCCAACTCTGACCATTCTATGATTCTATGATTCTATGATTCTATGTTGGTGCCTTCAGGCTGCAGGCAGTAGTTAGGCAGGAGCGACCCCTCCATCACTCCTCAAAGCTCCACCAGTGCCTTCACTAAGTGTGTCGGAGAGTTTCCCAGAAGCAGCGCCAAGCGGCATAGACCAAAGCGTGGTCTGAAAACGGGATGCTAAATAAATCCTCGACTTTGGTGTTGTTAATTGATGCCCAGAGCATCATCCCCACTGGGAAGGAATGGCTGGCAGGAAGAGTTCAGCCAGGGCACACGCTGCCGTCCTTCCACTCCCTAAGCAGGGGGACAAACAAAGCAACAACAAATCTGTTTTCTAAGTTTCAGAATATACAGGCAGCACAGGTAATATAGCGGTGAGCCATTTAAAAAAAAGCGATGCTTCTACCTAAAACCTACGATTTTCCTGGAAGCCAGCAAAAATCTCTCCAGGTAGGGCTGGTAGAATCAAAATTTCCTTTCCAGGAAAGGTGAAGACAAACATCAGGGGTGCGTGGGGATGCCCGTACCAGGCTCCGGGATTGGTTCGACGGCTGAACCGTGAGCGCTTCTCGTCATAGCCCCTTCGCTGAGGGGGGAGCCAGAGCCGGCTCTGGTTGAAGGAGGAGGAAAGGCTCTCCTTGACGTCAATGAGAATTAAATCGAATCCCTGGAAAGGATCCAAGAGGAAAGTGAGTGAATAATTCACAACCAATAATTTATGCGGGAAATGTATTTTCTTTTCCTACTCGAGGCTTGTCTGTAAAATGGAAAAGATTACTTCGGCTGTGCTTGTTGTTTGAATTTGTTTAATTAAGCTGAGTGAAGCTTGGAATCTCAGGTTTATTTCATGGATTGGTTGTATATAGTTTGTATATCCGATACTTAATATTCAGAAAAAACTCCCCTGCTTTGACTAGGGTCGAATTAGCTGAACTGTGTGGTGATGCTGACTTCTGTGCTCTGATTGAAATGCATAATACTTGCAGGGCTTGACCCAAATCTCTTTTTCATCTCTCGCTCTTGGATTAAGCCCATGATCGAGAAGAGGCTTGAAGAAATACTCGTCATAGATCCTTAAGATGTTCGAGAGAAGGAAGAGACAAGGAGAACTGGGAAATTTTAGTAAACACTGAACATGTTTTTTTGCATCACTTCAGATTCATTTGGAGCATCTGAGGTTTCCTGAGAATGAGCCTTCTGCAACAGGTCCTGCTTGGCTGAAAAAATGAGAAAGTGGGTCTGCTGGGGGAGCTGCAGGGAAGAGGGGCTGTAGAGGGTGCCCAGCCCCACCTTCACCCAAACATTCTTTCCTAAAGGAAAAAAAAAAAACCAAACCAACAAGAAAAAGAAGCTCTATACATTTAATTCAGGTTTGCACCTATGCTACAGTCTTACTAAATATGGGTAGGTAATAAGCAAAGGGTCTAATTCCATTGAGACGGCTCAGTGTCCTCAAACCGGGGTGCACGACACCCCAAAGGAATGATGAGTTAGTTTAAGCAGGCCATGAGTAATTAGAGATGTGAGACTTGAAAAGACTTTAAAAGACTTTAAAGAAATTATAATTATTCTTTATAAATTTTAATAAATGATTTAGTTTTTTTAAAAAAAGGGAAAACTTACTTGTAATTTAAAAAAAAGAAATCTATTTGTGTATTTAGGGAGCAGCCTGGTTGTGTAAGGGCAGGGGGAGAAGGAGGAACCTTGGTTGCTGGTGGTGACAGCTCGCCCCGAGCAGGGGACAATCACTGCTTTGAAATGCTTGGCAGCAGCTCGCTCCGGCCAGAGCGGGGAGCCAGCAATTGCAGACGGTTTTCATCTTCCCTGTCCTGAAAGATCTGAGTTGCTGCCAGGTTTAGAAGATGAATTTAAAAGGCCGTCGCTGGTATTGCATGGTATGGCTGGTATTGTGTCAGAACAGGTAAAGCTCTCCTCACTGCCGGGCTCGGGCTGGGAGCGGCTCTTCCCGGTCTGGGAGTGCAGGGGATGGTGGAGCTGGGAGGCATCTCTCCTGCCTTTCCAAATGCAAAAGTCGGCACTTACAGCAGAATTAATTTGGGCTTGAGGTGTTGTTTTTTGGGTTTGGGTTTTTTTTTTTTAATCTTGAAGTGTATGCTCTACCCAATCCTTAAGGGCACCCCAGTTCTTCCATCTCTGCCTTGCTAGTGTTCATCCATCCGCAGGCGCTCCTTTCTCTGCCAGGGCCATAAATTGCAATTTTGAGTTCAGTGGAAGCCAAGACCTGATGTCTCTGAGGAGCTTCATTAGTGACCCCTCTGCAGCCAACCATCCCTCCGCCACCATGCTGCGTATTTTGCCCTTGAAGCCCATGTCCCCCCCACCAGCCCCGCACTGATCCTGCGCTCCCCAGGTGACTACGGGGCTCGGTTACATGTCACGGTCTAGCCGTTCTCTGCTCCTGTTGGGTCTTTCCAGGCACTTAAGGGACTGAGTGCTCATACACCTTTATTTTTAGCATGGAAGATGATGTGATATCTCATGCCGAGAGCTAGAGAGGGGGTAGCAATCACCGGCATTTCAGGAGGGACTTCCAAATTCCGCTCCAGCGAATTTGCCTCCTTATGCTCAGCTCTGGCTCTTCAAAGTATTTTCTCTTTTCCTTTTGTCAGGGAAATAAATGTAATCACCAAGGTGCTGTTCTAAAATGTACTGCTCGTTTTACGTAACCCATCGCATTAATTAACATTCATCTGAGCAGGCCTAGGTGTGGTGGGGGAGAATAATAGAGTTCTTATAATCAGTCTTCTGGGAAAAAGATATCATAATTCCAGCGTGTGAATACTGTTTCATCCATTGAAAAATATTCCCCCGCTCCCTCATCAAGAGCGGAGTGTAGAAGAGAAGGAAGAAGGATGGTCAGATCACAGCTGTTTCTAATTCAAATGCGAAGGTTTTCCGTGGCACTGAATATTTTGAACAGAAAGCGCCTGCAGTGTCGGGCTTCGCCAGACGCAGGAACTTCTTATCTCCCAGGAATATATTCCTCTGGCTTAGCAGAGCTGGTGTCCCAGAAACGTGGCAGATTTAAAAATCCCCCACTCCACGTCTGTGGGACTCTGACAAGGGATTAACGGGGAAAGGAGCGTTTCGTTAGGACGCTCACGCTTTTATGGCGAGCCATCGGTTTTGTCCTATCTGGAGATGAATGAGGAGCTGATGTTTGGGGCGCTGCTGATATTAATTATTCACCACTCCAAATCACGCAGGAGTGAGAACGGGCAGGAATAGGCATCTGTGCTGTGCAAACCCACTTCTGTCACACTCCATCCTCTGACGCTGAAGCCTGTCCTGTAAATACCTTACATCCTGGGTGGAGGAGGTTTGGGGGGGATCTTGTGTGACCATGAAGGAATGGCAACTGCAGCTGGGGCTGCCAGGACCCTCCCTGCAGCCCCTGCCATGTCCCGGTTCACCACTGGGCAAGGAACAACAGGAGATGGAGTAAAAGCCACCGGTGGAAGGATGCAGAAACTAAGGAATAGGAGGGAAAAGGCTGGGTGTGATGGAGCGGTGCCTCTCCTTTGGCAGAGAACCCCTTTGCAGACCCCGGCTTCAAGAGTTTTCTCTTCATTCCTGCAGATGGACCAAATGGTGGGGGAATCCGAGAGGTATCGGACTCCAGTTAGGTCTGAGAGACGAGGAGAAGGAAGGAAAACGGACCCGCAGCAATCCCAGCCAAGAGCGTCTCTGCCATCCCGAAGGGCTGATGGAGCCTCAGGTAGGAGAACACGTTGTGACAGCAACATTGGGGACAGACCCGGGGGGGGATCCAGAAGAACAACCTTGATGGCAACTACCAGGCAACAGGAGCTGTGGAGTTCTGGGAGGCACACAGTGCTTTGGACATGACTTGGAATAAAAAGTGCTAAAACGAGACAGGCAGAAGAGGATGGGGAGTGACATCAAAAAGAACCGCGTGCTGTGAGAAGCCGGTCAAAATGCCCAGGGTCTGGAAGAAGATGCAAGAGCTGTGATGGGTTATGTCACATGAAATCAGGATAAATACTAAGCTGGAATGAAATGAGGACAGCAGCAAGGGTTCAGGGCAATTACTCAGGGAAATGTGGGCATAATTGCAAGGGACAACGGACTGTCAGCTGGGAAGTGCAGGCTCATTTATTAAGCCCAGTCTGGGCGCTAGTGCGAGAACCCGCATGGGATGTGCCATAGTGCTCCATCAGCCACAAGAGAAAAGAAGGAGGATCCATGGGTGGCAAACTGGGAAAACCCAGTGCCAGTCATGGTGACTTCTCTGTATTAAAGAAAGAGAGAGAAAATAAAACAGTTGTGCATGTGTAGGATCATAAAAGATTGCTGGTTTTGAGGACTGACCATGGCTTCCTTCGTAAAGCTCCAACAGCTTGAAGCGTACGTGATTCCTCCACAGGCTGCAGGTGCTGGGAGCTTTTTTTCTCAACGCCTGAATGTATTTATCACATTTGCCAGTGCATTCATCTTTCACGCTTCCAGGAAAAAAGCATGATGTATTCGACGCTGCAGAAGATACTGAGCTCTGCAGAGATGATGGTTAGGCCTGGGAATCAGCAGCTGAGCAGACAGAACCTTCTCTCCAGCTTCGGGAGGAGATGGAGAGCAGGCTCCTGTGGCTAACGAATCACAGCTTAGCAAGAGCCTGATTAAAGTTGCACCTCGGCTAACAAGACACAGTGAGAGACCATGGAGCAGGGAAAGCTGATTTCCCTCAGTCTCCTCAACCATTCTTTGCACTCACAAGCATCAAGGTGTGCGTGACCAGCTGGGTTGGCCATGATGGTGCATGGCGACACATAGGACAGGGGGTACCAGCTCTTGCTCCTGGGTTCTGCCTGCCTGGAGACCCTGGGCTGGTCTTTGGGAGGGTCTCTTGTACCTTTCAAGAGTTGTGACCGTTTGTGCCTCATCCTGCTGACACAGGTAGGCTCAGGTAGGTTGGTCTCTTCTCCCAAGGAACAGGTGATGGGACAAGAGGAAACAGCCTCAAGTTGCACCAGTGGAGGTTTAGGATGGATATTGGGAAAAATTTCTTCACTGAAAGGGCTGTCAAACATTGGAAGAGGCTGCCCAGGGCAGTGGTGGAGTCGCCATCCCTGGAGGGATTTCAAAGCCGGGCAGACGTGGTGCTGAGGGACATGGGTAGTGCTATTTTTTGTCAGTGTTGGGTTGATGGTTGGACTCAATGATCTTAAAGGTCCCTTCCAGCCCAGGCTATTCCATGATTCTGTGGTTTTGGAGGAGACCTCTGGGATTTCCCTACTTTTCTGTACAGCTCAGTGTTTGTATCGGGCTCGGCACTGTTTGCTCCTGGGGCTCCTGGGGCTGGAACAGAAATAGTGTGAAGAAGGACAGTGTGGCCACCATTGTTATTTTTACACTCTACTTTTGTCTACAAATTCATGAGCACTTTCAAACTACAAATAGGGAAAGATTCTTATCAAAGTGTGTTCCTTGGTAGTTTTTTAAACGGTAATGTTTGTGGAAGGTTCAATATTTCACATAAATTAAGGAAAATACATCTTGTCCCAGAAATGCTATATAACATCCTAAGGAGGGAAGCGGGGAAAAATATTGCCTAGTAAGTGATAATATATCAAGGTTTCTCTGCTCATTATCAGCATAAGAGACACAATATACATAAAATGTAGGTCATAGCATCCCATTTAACACCGTATTTATCCTTGGTGCGAGAGGCAGTTGTGTGCTACAGCACAACAAGGCATGTTCTGGTGAGACATTTCAATGGCAAAAAGCCACCTTATCTTTCAGATAAGCAAATGTGCTTTTCTTTCTTCATGGGCTGCTTTTTTACAGCGTGTCATGTCGTCTCCTCCCCCTTCTCCCTGCCCCGCTCTTGTGGGTGGGTAAGGTTGGGTGAAATCCCCCCCCATTTGTGGGTTTTGGCCACTGGGGAGCGGAGGAGCATCTCCAGAAGTACCACAGGGCATTTCCAAAGGTGTGTGGGCAGGAGGAGGTATCACCTGGGGTTGGTGATGGCAGAGCTAGCAGGAGGAGGTGGGCAGAGAAGATCCGTGTGTCCTCCCCACCCTGGCATGTGGGACAGGCATGTTCCACCAGTGGGACCCAGATGGGTGCAGCTGCAGCGATTTCAGTATCGGAGGGAGACACAAGAGAAATGTGGTGACATTTAGGACTCCCGGTGCCGTGCTGTGGATTGCAATTAGGGAGAAAGAGCTGTTGATACAGTTCAACGTGGGATGCTACGATAACAGAAACATTCCCTTCTAAAAATCACAGAATCACAGAATTGTAGGGGTGGAAGGGACCTCCGGAGATCATCTGGTCCAATCCCCCTGCCAGAGCAGGGTCACCCAGAGCTGGTTGGAGACAAGTTTTGAATGACTCCAGAGGAGACCCCACACCCTCTCTGGGCAGCCTCTTCCAGGGCTCTGCCACCCTCACAGGAAAGAAGGTCATCCTCTTGTTGAGATGGAATTTCCCCTGTTCCAGTGTGTGCCTGTTGCCCCTTGTCCTGTCACTGGGCAAGAGTTTGACCCCATCCTCTTGCCACCTGCCTGTTAGACGTTGATAAGCATCGATGAGATCCCAAATGTTCTTCCAAACGATTTTCTGCAGTTTGGGGTAACCTGGCCTGAGCCACTAAGCTCCTCTTTGAGCAAGAGGAGACATTTCAGTGTGGTGGTGAAGAAATGTGATGTAGGAACTGCTTTTGGAGGTGAGGAGGAGATGATCATGCACTGCCATGTGCTGGAGGAGCTCAGCTCACCCTGCCAGAAGGGACAAAGTACACCCCTGTGACCCTAATCAATGCTGCCACTTGAATTTTATTAATTTTTGGTAATTTTTCCTTTCCTCTTTAGCAGAATAGTTTCCCACCTGCCCTGCAATCACCATCGCTGCCTCGTGGCCGTGCAGGAACCTGGAGGACGCTGCGGGGGACGAGGAGGCTGGGACACACAGGGTCAGGGCCACCCACGGGTGAGCTGGGCTGCAGAGGGGGGTCAGTGCCACCGCTCAGTCCCAGCCTCAGCTCTCTTCTTCCAAACATCCCTCTTTTGTGACTTTTTTTTGGGGCGGGGGGGCAGGTGCTATTTGCTGAAAACCAGTGCAAAAAAAAAGACATAATTAGTGTCCGGTCTGTTCCCGTGGCATTTCTCGGATGAACTGTCTATGGGTGTTCTGCATAATAATGAGAAAATTAGAGACGGGAGCCACCACCATTAAACATCTCCAAAATAATTAAGCAATAAAGAGTGGCGCAGGAGGGTGCAGGAGATGCTCGCAGATAATCAGAAAGTTGCTGCCGGTGAAGGATGACCAGGAACGATAAACGGGAAAGGGGGGGCCGGGGAGAGGGAGGAGGGGAAGGAGGGGGAAATACTGTGAGAGTAGAAAAAAAGCTAAACAATGAGGCAGGGAAGGTCCTGCTTGCAGGAGGGATGAGCAGCAGGGTGACAGGAGAGCAGAGATGGATCATGGAGCAGCCGAAATCTGTCTAAATCATGATGACGAGGGAGAGAGCGAGGTGCTGGGCTGGAGCCTGTAGAGGAGATGGTCCATGAGGTGGGAGGAGCCGGTACAATATGGATGAGGAATAATATTACAGGTGAAGGCAGGAATAGCCTGAAATACCGGCTTTAGCAGGTGGGGAGGATTGGACTAATGGATAACAGACACACACACCCCCACCCCCGATAACAAACACACAGCAACTTAAAAGCAAGGGGAAGGGCAGGCCGTGGGCTGATGGCCAGAAGCCTGTCACAACTGGTGTTACTGGTGCCCCGTAGACACCCCCGTGGTGCCAGCAGTGCGCAGGCCAGGCACGACGTGGGGGGGGTCACATTCCCAGCATCCCTCCCTCTGCATCCCCACCAGAGGGCTGGGGCACAGCCCCAAACTGGGAAATCTGCAGCCTGAAACTGGGAAAACACCACTGCTCCTCTTCCCTACTGCGCTACAGCAACGAATGCTTTGGAATAAATCTGCAAATTTAACACAGAGAGAACGCCAAGCATCCAAAATAAGCAAATATGTATTTATTCGCAATGTGGAAGAAGAGCCGGTGAACAAATCTCATCCCTTGAATGAGCAGCAGTAATGGCAGGGGTCGAAAAAAAAAAATAAAAAATAATATTAACGGTATTAAATAGGAAGCGGGGACCTGGATCAAGACATGATGTTACAGACAGAAATAGAGAAACTGCTGCGGGAGACTGTAAGGCTAAAAAAATACCTTCATAGGGCTACGTATAGGTATAGAAACACGTGAATGAGGCAAGAGAGCAAAGGCCACGGTGTCGCCGACCCCCCCCCGGGGCTGAGTTCAGGCGTTTCTGCAGCCCCCGCTGGGAGAAAAGGGGGCCGGAGGGGCGGTGAGATGGCGGGATGCTGCAGGTGGCTTGGCTGGACTTTCGATGGGTGGAAATTTTTGAAAGTAGGTTAAAACATGGAATAATAAAGCGCCCAGGCAAGCAGGCGTGAGCCACCCACGGAGCCACGGCCCCCCCAGCCTCCCCCCGGCCCCCACGCCACCACGCTTCTGAAGAAAAGAAGCAAAAAAAACCCAAAACCAACTCAGTTGTCTAAAAATCAGCTAAAATGCAAAAAGCTGCATAAGACATAGTCATCCAAGTTTTTATTAGACATCAGGAATATGTTACTCTGGAATTGCGCAGCTCTCGGAGCGCCTCGCAGGCTCCTTCTACACCCACAAAATTGACTGTAATAGCGAGATTTCAAGATTTCCAGGGGAAGATGAGCTGGAAATAATGAAGACACCGCTGGCAAGGTGGGGAAGTCCTCACACAGGAACCGTTTCCAAACACCGGCTGGGAAAAGGCAGTGTCTTTCTGGGTGGGTGAAGGGAGACTAATGGAGGCCTGGGAGGTGACTGTCACCCCTCGGGGACCCCCCCGAAGGGAAGGATCCTGTGCTGCACCCACAAAAAGGAGTGCCCCAGCGCCTGGGATGCAGTTACTGCTAAAATACAAAATCTCTCCCTTTAGTCCCCTCTTTTAGCGATAACTTTCACCAAAATAGTCTGATTTTTCCCCCCCTTTTTTTACACTAAATATATTTGCCAGGTTTTATTTATAAAACTGTGGAAACCACACCGCTTGAATTTTTTATAATATATATATGTATTTTTTCCTCTCTCCATCTGGAAAGCCCCTTGGAACTCATTTCATGATCTACATTCCCTATTAGAGGGAATGAGGCTAGTTCCTTACTCAATTCAATAAAAGTTAAATTAAGCTGAAAAGAAATTTGGAGGAAAACAGCTTCTATATTTACACAGAAACTAGAGGTGAAAACTCAAGGCTCAAGCTTTGATGTTGTAAAACTGAGAATATATTTCTAATTTTATGAACAGTGCAGCGGGTTTCCACAGGAATATTTCCTGGATGTGGCTTGTGCCTAAAAGCATCCCTGAGGGCATTGGGCCGGCGGGGGGGGAGCAAAATTCCAGCACCTCCAGGGATGGGGCAGCCACAGCTTCTCTGGGCAACCTGGGCCAGGCTCTCACCACCCTCACAGCAAAGAACTTCTTCCCCACATCTCATCTCCATCTCCCCTCTTTCAGTGTCAAACCCTTCCCCCTCCTCCTATGGCTCCCCTCCCTCATCCAGAGTCCCTCCCCAGCTTTCCTGGAGCCCTTTGAGGGACTGGAAGGGGCTCTAAGGTCTCCCCGGAGCCTTCTCTTCTCCAGGCTGAACCCCCCCAACTCTCTCAGCCTGTCCTCCCAGCAGAGGGGCTCCAGCCCTCCCAGCATCTCCGGGGACTCCTCTGGACCCTCAGGTTGTATGAGTTGATGCCCAGGAGCAAGCAGTCAGCACCCGTGGGCCCTGCCCAGCAGAAATTGGTGCCACGTGGATGCTGCCTTTGGAAACCTGAAAGATTTTTGGAGCACAGCTTGGAGCCCAGGGCTGGGACCTCCAGCCTTTCTTCTGCCCACCTCCACCTGCTCTGGGCCATGAGGGGTGATGGATAACGAGTAAGATTTGAGAATATATCCTTGAGCAAACATGACTTGTACCAGCTTGAGTCTTCAGAACATCAAACCCCAGGATGGGCAGGCTGGATCATGACTACGGCAAGGGAAGCGCAACGGGAAGCAGTGTGACACTTCTGGAACTGGATGTATGTGCTGCTGGTGTCACAAATAAACTCATTTCTCTGCAGCCAAAGGATGGTGGTGGTTCCCGTTTGGTGATGAAGACGGGCAGCGAGCCTTCAGTGCAGCCTCAGCCCCACTGAGCACTTGGTGGTGGGGGGCAGCCCCCCGGGCGCCTTCACACACGTGCTCACTGCATCCAGTACTGAAAAACCACAGCAACATTTTTTGGTTGGGACAAGCCCATCAGATGCTGGGGGTCACCAAGGACACACAAAGCCTGAGTGTGACCAAAAACATGGATTCTTGCACCCCCCTTGAAGGAGGGATGCCCAGGAGCTTGAGCAAAGACCTCTCCGTAGCAAATCTTTAGTAACATGCTCCTCCCCAATGAATGGATTTCCATGTATTTATTATAATAGGCTGGCAGAAAAGTAAATAGATGTGCTAACATGAAAAATCAAGTTTCATTTTAATGAAATGTTTATTCACAGCAAGTTTAATATTCATGTTAAATTGATCTGTGGAATTTTTCCCCCATCAAAAATTAATGTGTTACAGTCTTTACTTTTCTGCACTGAGAGCATCTTCCAATTAATTGGCAGATAACGCACTGTAAATCCAACAGCACCACTCAGACAGTCCCCGGCCATTATTTTTTTTTTAATCGCACAACCACTCAATGAATAATTAATAATGATTTATAGAGGCATTCAACTATTACTAGTGTATCAGTATGGTAGAGCAGGTAACAATTTTTTATTTATAGTTGGGAAACAATGAAAATTTAGAGTGAATAGATATGTACATATATATATAAAAACTGGTTGCTGTCCATATTTTGAATGCATTAAAAATCTGATTTATCACCTGCATGGCAAGGCACAGCTGCCACGTTGTGCTTTGTAGGAAGGAGCCCCAAACTTTGCCAGAGATCTGAACACTGTATACAACTTGGTGGAATCTGGAAGCAAAGGCGCTGCCTTCTCTCCTTTCTCTCATGAGTTCAGGTCAAGAGGACCATAGAGACATGGGATGGTTTGGGTTGGAAGGGACCTTAAAGACCACCCAGTGCCACCCCCTGCCCTGGGCAGGGACACCTCCCATCGGACCAGGATGGCTCAGCGCCTTTCCGTGTGTGGCAACAATTAATGTGGGGTTTAGAAAGGACTTACTCTGCAATTGAAGCAAAAAAAAGAAGGAGCTGAGCTCTTTCCATGGCAACGAAGGCACCGCTCAGCTCCGCACGTCCTCCGCCCCACGGCAGGTCCCACCACCAGCTGCGTTCCCCCCCCCATAAAACAGGTCCACGCTTTGCTTCTTGGCACAAGGGAGAAATGTGCTGGGGTTTATAACATTAATATTGATTAAAGAATTCTATGACTAAGCATGAGGAGGAAGCAAAACCCTGTTCAGCGCTCCAAATAATTCCGGGTGCTTATTTTTAGGCCAGCATGAGATAATCAATTTACACCGAGCTGTTAACATCGCGATGGAGCCCAGGCCAGGTAGTTCATCCTATTCCTGGCCTTTAATGGCTTCGGGTGGCAAAGCAGCCCCGGTGCCCGTTGTCACCGATTGGTCCCTGGACCGTGGTCCCCAGGACTTCATCCTTCCTTCATTGTTATAGAAAGGTAAAAACAAGAGCTCATCTACTTTCCGCTGCTCCTTTCTCATGGCTTTCTGCCTCATCAGCATCCTTCTGAATTCTTAATGAAACCAGATAGGCTGTAAAGTAAAGCTAGTAAATACAATTTAACATGAAAAAACCTCTCCAAAACCGTCCTTATATATGCTTGCTTGCCGATCCCTAGCTTTTCTTTAAATGTTCACACACAAACAAAACCAGCCCGAATGAATAAACCCTTCGCATGTTCAACTCTGAAAATGTGAAACATTCCAGCCCCCAAAATAATTACCTTGGGAATTGTAAGAAACTGAAAATAGGACTTAGAGTGAAATTTTAAGAATAGTAAAAATAATAATAATAATAATAATAGTAGTCTAAGTGAGAAGAGCAGCCTAGCGATGGCAGACAGAGCCTGCGAGGTGGCTAGAGCAGGGGGAGGCAAGCAGGAGGACACCCAAGCTGGTCCTCATCAGTGGGGACCTCCTGATGGTGGGATATGGAATGGGAGGTCCCTGCTCAGAGCAGACCCCCATAGCCAAGGGCAGGGGTACATTTTTATCCCTGTTTGTGTGTACGTCATGTCCTCTCCACCGCTGACCTTCCCATGCACCTCATGCATGTTCTGTTGAAGGAAATTAGTGTTGTAATTAATTCTGTGGGGTTTGGAGCCAAGCCCGAGCACTTGGGCCTCTCCAAGCACCGAGCTTGGAATGGGAGGACACCCATGCGACCACATGCCTTTAACGGGTCCTGTAAAGGGAAAAGTCAGGAGATCATGCCTTCCTCCTCTTGTTATGGTATTTATTATGAAAGATGTCAGTGATTTTTTTCCTGCTTGGTCTCTGCTTATTTAAAGGAAAGGCATTTCTCCTGCCGGAGAGCCCCTTCTGCGACGCAGGGAGGCGAATGATTCAGTGGCGTGGAGGTTTTCCAGCCCAACTTTTCTCCCTCAGTTGTCAGGGAGGATGGTCTGAGCTGAATTTTAACAAACCCGCTTTCCTGCCAGCTCCTTCAGCATCAGTGGCAAAAAAATAAACGGAGGGTTTTGAAAGAGCCTGAACACACATCCCACCCTGCTGCACGTAGCCGTGTCTCGTGAAGAAGATGCTGCTGCCGCTGTGGACCTCCTGGTCTTCAGCTATTGACAGAGATCATCTGTGGGTCAAACCAAGTGGACAAGTCCTGCTCTCTCAATGTAAAAAAAAAGAGGTTAAAAAGGCACATTTTGCCCTTTCATGCAGTTGGAAATGCTCCCCCCTCCAATCCAAATGTGTCCTGGATCCCTTTCCTTTAGGGCTTTTTTGTTCTTTGGGAGCCTTGAAGGGCTGCCTCTGCTCCGGGAAGGCAGTGGCTCTCATCCGGCAGCCTCAGAGGGAACCAAGTAAGATTTAAAGAAAAAAAACAAAACCAAAAGGAGGGGTTCAAATGCGATTAGATGTCAGCCCCCGCAGCTTCACGAGGCAGCAGCGTGGTAGGGAACAAGTTTTGAAGGACAGTGTCATCTCTCCAGCTGTGGGGTTTCTAAGGAATACGTCTGCTACACCTTGTCTCTGAGCTCACATCTCTCATTTTTCAGCAGCGCCAAGGTAAAGAGCTGGTTTTTGAGGCAGTACCCACATTTGCTGTGAATAACTAGACTTCTCTCCGAAGGACAGAAGCTTCTCACCCAGAGCTTTCGGAGTCTCGAGCACATGCGTTCACCAGCTGGTAGGCAGTCTCTGGGGGAAACTGCACCAAGTGAGCTCATCCAAACAACAAATTAAGGTCCTGTTGGGGCCACTTAGCGCTCTTAAAACTTGCAGCCAAATTTAGGTAGAGGTGAAGAAAATATTCCTTTCCTTGCAGGGAAATTTTTGGCAACGGCAATCGTCTGAGGATGGTGACCCCAGGGTTGAGGGGACATCCCTGCTCTGTCTTGTCCTTCTTTGCAGGGCCGGGGTGGCAGTTCCAAAAGCCCTTTCATTAGGATGTTTGAGTCCCCTTCACAGGGACTCATCTGATAAAAGAGCTTTTCTGTGTCCCCAGGAAGACCAAAGTCCCATCCCTTTGGGGCAAGGGCTCGTGCAGCACCGGGTGCTGCTCAGAACTGATCCCTTTGCAGAGGCCACCTGTGCTTGGCTGAGTTTAGGAGTGACAAAGCTCCAGGACACCTTGTGGTGGAGGATACTGCCCAGAAATCATAAACCAGCTCCCTCCAGAGTTTCTACATAGACCTTAGTTACCAGCTCCTGTGTGCCCTCAGGAATCCCGGCTGCATATCTCCATAGCTACTTCTCTTTTTCCCTTTCCCTGTGCTTTCCCTCTCCCCTCCGTTGGCTTTTTCCTTCTCTCGTCCCATCTTCATGGCCAACACTTCTGCTGTTGGACCCCATTAAAGTGCCAAACATGGGTCAAGCAGCACATCCTGGCAGTTCAGACTTTGCTAGGAGATGCTGATGGGTGCTGTGTTTTCAGCCTTGGTTTGTGCCTGTCCATCTATTTACCTCTCTGATGGTCCTTCCCGTTCCCTCAGGGACCCTCCCTTGGCCAAGGGACCAAGGGACATTGTCTCTCTGCTGGCTGAAGGCTGGGAGATTGTAAGATCCCAAGAGCTGGTGAAGGCAGCTACAGGCAGTGGGTGCGATGGGTGCACAGCCAGAGCATTTGGGCTTGGTGTGTCCATTCCTGTCCATCCCGCTGTGTCGGTGTGTCCATCCCACCACGCAGTGTGTCCATCCTCCCGCCTGACATTTCGCTGAGGTGATGACGAGCTGCCTGAAGCAGGGGAGAAGCAGGGAGGATCAGGGTGGTGACGAAGCAAAGCCCAGCCAGCATCCATGTTCCCATGGCTACCACCTTCCCCGCAGCAACCGGGGCAGCGCATCCCAACGCATCCCAGTCTGCAGTGTGGAGCCCCGCTCAGCCCCACTGCAGGGCTGGAGTCCCCCCTATGTCCCTCATCCCACCAGGACACAGCAACACCAGGATGTGCCTCCCCACATCCCCATGGGGTACCCCAAAAAATGGGCACCCCACCATGGGTCACCGGTGTGGGTGCAGCCCCTGGTGTGGGGCAGCAGAGGGGAAACCCCCCCCTTGAACACCTCGTGGTTACATCCACAGGGCAAAAGTATTCCCAGAGGAGCAGGAATGTGTCACCGTTGGCACAAAGGCAAAGCAAACACAGGAATGCGTTAAAGCTGTCAATAAATGGCTAAATGCATCAAAGTCAGAGAGCATTTCCCTTTGTTCTCCACTTCTGATGTTATGTTGAAATCAGGCATGAGCTCGATGTCTACTTGGTTTTACCTCTATAACTGTAATTAAGGGAGACCAGGGATCTCTGGAGTGTTGTCGTCTGCTTATTTCTGTGTGCTGGCTTATGTTAAAACCTGTCATGCCTTCCCGGCGGAGGGCAGGAGATACGGCGCCAGGCTTTCACAGCCCTCATTCAATCGTTTTCTGTTCCACAACCATTTCCAGGCAGCTTTTCAAGCTTCTGGGCGGCCGGATGAGTTTGTTTTTCATGGGGGCTCCTTGTAGATCCCTCTCCTGGCCATCTCCGCTCCCTAAAAGTCGGGTTGTACACCAAAACAGGGGTGTGATGGCCACCACTGCCGGACCCTGTGCTGAGGGAGGAAGGATGCTCCGCTTCCCGGTGTTGAGGAGCTGCCGTTAAGAGAGGAGGTGAATGGGGCTTCTCCTTGGGAGGGAAGAGATGTGTTTTCTGCCCGTGGTAAGCCAGATGCCGGGGACAGGTTCCTTGAAGGGCACAAGAGGTTTTGGGGAGCCCTGGTGTTGCTGCAGGTCTTGCTGGGGCGGGTGAGGGGATGGAGGTGCTGTTGGTGGGCACCAGCCCTGGGGGAAGGGGCACAGGAGCAGCTCCTCACCCTGGCTTGGCACTGCAGGTGCAGGAGTGGGGTGGTAGGAGCTGAGCACTTTCTGTCCCCCCTAGAATTGTCCCAAAGGGGCCAGCAAGTTATGAGCAGGCCTGCAAATGCTGTGTGGTGATGGACCATCCCTCACGCATGGCGTGTAAGGGGCAGAAACCCATGTAGGGCCTTCGCTGCGTGAGTTTTTAGGTCTGGGTTCTGGGGTTGCTTTGTTCTGTTGGGACATTTTGATTTTCACGTGATCTGAGGCCGGTGGGAGCCGCCCATGAAGCCTGGAAATGGCATGTCAGGACTGCCGTGCACCGAGCTGTGGAGGTGGGCAGAGGCATTGCATCTGCTCCCCCTGAAATTGGGCTTGGTTTTACTTTTCAATTAAAGACTTCAAGCTCTCAAAGGGATCAGACTCCCCACAGGCCCTATTCCAAAGCCAGGAACAAACAGATTGAGGTCCCTGGTATGTCCAAGAAGTGCATCTTCAAGATCTTCCTTCCTTGATCAGAAATATAAGAAGTTGATATGAGCCCAGCTTGGAGAAAAAAAAAATAGATAAAGTACGTAAGGTGCTTCAGGAAACTTGTTGTCAGTAAGGGAGAGAAGCCCCTGAGCATCCTCGGTGGAGAGTGGAGCATAACTGGTCCAGGAAGCTCGCAGTCAGTGGGAGATGGAGCCCCTGAGCATCCTTGGTGGGGAGCAGAGCGTAACCGGTCGTGTGTGCATGGAAGTGCCCTCGGGCTGTTTCGCTGTGAAACAAGGCTGTAGCGCTGCTTTCTGAGTTCTCTGACAGTACTTTGTATTTTTTAATGACTTGTGGGCTCTCACCGCCCGCGCACTGTGCGAGGAGAAGCAGGAGTGCAACTCCTTCCCCAAGGCTCTGGCTCTCCGAAGCCCGGGAGCCGTCAAACTTCCCGGGAAGCACAGGGCTCGCCTGGCTCTGCTGCCGGAACATCAGTGCTCTCCTTCACCACCTTATTTCACTGTTATTTCACTGCTGGTCGTTATGCTACTGACAATGTGGTTATTCAGCAATATTAACTATTCAGACACCATAAATACAGTCCAACACCATCCAGTACGATTTTGCTGCTGTTATTCTACACGGGTCATATTTTCCATTTTATTTTTCACATTCTGATCTTAATGCTTTTGCCCTGTTACAGAACATATAGTTTTCGATTTCAGAGTCAGCAGTGCCTTCACATTATCTGTACACACACGGTAGAGAGAGGTAGCAGGTGGAGGGAGGTCATCTTCCCCCTCTGCTCTGCCCTGGGGAGGCCCCATCTGGAGCACTGGGTCCAGTTCTGGGCTCCCCAGTTCAAGAAGGACAGGGAACTGCTGGAGAGGGGACAGCAGAGGGCTACAAAGATGATGAGGGGCCTGGAACATCTCTCTAACGAGGAGAAGCTTTGGGTCTTTTTAGTCTGGAGAAGAAAAGACTGATGGGAGATCTGATCAACGCCTATAAATACTTCAAGGGTGGGTGTCAAGAGGACGGGGCCGGTCTTTTTTCAGTGATGCCCAGTGAGAGGACAAGAGGAAATGGGCACAAGCTTGAACATGAGAAGTTCCATCTGAAAATGAGGAGGAACTTACTTTCCTGTGAGGGTGGCAGAGCCCTGGAACAGATTGCCTAGAGAGATGGTGGAGTCTCCTTCTCTGGAGACATTCCAAACCCCGCCTGGACACGTTCCTGTGGGACCTGCTCTGGCAGGGGGTTGGACAGGATGATCTCCAGAGGTCCCTTCCAACCCCATATCATTCTGTGATTCTGTGATGCTGATGTGCAATGGCATTGTACCAACCAGGGATGGCTCCACTCAAGCCCAGGAACTCCTGCACAGCTGGTGGGAAGGGGGGAAACCAACACCATAGCGCTTCAGCAAGAAGCAAAATGCATTTTTACTTGTTAGTGGGTAGTGCTTTGCTCAGCCTGGCCTTCTCGGCTTAGGTTTCTGTCCCAGCTGTCATGAGCTCCAGCCCCTGTAGAGATCCCCCTCCCCAAGGGAGTCTCATCTTCTCTCTTGACACCAATGTTTGCCTTTGCAGGAGCTTGACTTGGCAAAAGGGAAGGGGATGGTACGTTGGGGTACAGTACGGTTGGTACAGCAGGGGAGCACTGAAGAGCTGCCACCACTCTCACCTCCTCCAAGAAGAAGACAGCAAAGGGCCGCACAACAGGATCCGTTGCACTAACAGGAGTTGTGGCTTCTCACCTGCAGGTGACATGGGATCTTACATCTGCTCACATCCACCCACGGAGACACTGCTAATGTCCTCCAGGCAAGACACATGTCTGACTGTACCAGCAGTTCCCTACCAAAGAGTCATGATCTCAAGGCCCAAAACACACTGCAAAGCTCACGTCAGCTGCCTGGCCTGGGGGTACGAGCTTGTAGTCATTTTGCCTTGTGGAATGGAGATGCCTTTGGCAAAGCCATAGACGTGATGGGTACCTGCAGCAGTCAGCACTGCGTGCAGTGGGGTGACCCTTCACATCCAGGTGGACATGAAATTTTAGGAGCCCACCTTCACTGTTGGTGAGGGTTATGCTCCTTGCAGCACCCCAGCTGCCGGAGTGGGAGGGCAGGAGAGCACAGGAGAAACTGAGAGACAGGAAGGAGATGGAAAACTCAGTGCCATCAAACTAAAACCTGTTGGCAGCAAGCACAAAGTCTGCTGCAGTTGTAGGCGGCTACACGTTTGTGACCTCCTGGTCTTCAGAATTCACTTGTATGTCCTGAGGGGTGGGGGTACCTGGAGCCTGGCATTTGGACATGCTGTGAGCCACCAGAACCTTCTCTGTGAGCCACCAGGACCTTCTACATGAACCCCGAGTCTTGTGGATAGGCACCACAGGTAAACATGAACCAACCTTCCCAAGAACACTGTTTTGTTCCCGTGATGGAGGCATCACCCCAAGGGACCAGGCTTGAGCCTCCTTCCTTCCTGAAGTGGGATGGAGAGAGCTTTGCTGGTGCACTGGAGGATTTGGTTCCTTCCTTACAGAAGTTGCAGTGCCCCAAGATGGGACTGTGTAAAAAGGACTGTATAAATGTAAAAGGAGACAAAAATGAGGCTTCACGCTCGATGTACTCCCCAGCCATGTCCCCCCCTCGGCCAGGATACGTGCATAGCGTGTCCCCCGTGGTGGGCTGGGAACACAGAGCAGCTAATGCAGGAGACGATCTCTTTTCGTATTCGCTTGCTATTTTTTCCTGAAGAAAATAAATTTTTTAAGTTAAGTTTTTTCACTGTGTCTGTCCTAGAGCATCGACAAGAAAGGTTAGCTATAAATAATGCAGAGCTGCATCCCCTGCTGAGGGGAAGGAAGATACAGGGAGCCTCGTAACGAGAAAACACAGCAGTGCCCTCGATGGGTGGGGATGAGCCACGGGAGGTGGGGATCCCACCAGGCCACCAAAGCCCTTCTCCTGCCCGTGGGGAGAGCTGCCCATTTCTCTCTCTGTGCTGGAACAATTCACCAGAGGACACTTTGGTCAGTGAGAAGATGCCACTACTTGCTTGCTGCACATGTTTAATGCTTGAGAGCCAGTGCAGAAGACCTGGAAGAGGCTTCTTGGGACACCTGTGCTCTTCCATCTCACTCCCCATGTAGGTTCAGCTCTCTCAGTCCTTCATTGCCCACTCCATATCCCCCTTTCTGCCAGGGCACCGCAGGGTGTTGGGGTTTTAGGTCCCAAGTAGAGCATCTTCCAGGAATTTCTGGACTGTGGGATGTATTGGGCTGTTGGTTTCCTTACAGATAAACACTAGAGCAATGCGTTGGTGTTGGATGGTTGGATGGTTTGGATATTGTGATGCTCTGCACCAAACGACATGCGTTGCACTCTGCTTACTTTTAACTTAACAACTTTTTGTTATCTCTGCCTGACATAGCATCCAGTACCATTTAACTGCCCTGAGCTGTCCTTCGTGGCTATATCAAACCATTATTATTCCTTTAAGAAAGACTAAAAGGTGTTGGTCTCCTAACAGCTAATGATTTCTTCAGTGTGTGAAGTCTCATTGAATTCACTTTTGAATTTTTAGCCTTGTCTCATACAGTGTTGGGAAAAATCCAACTGTTTTTAAAGATTATTTTTTCTTCTTCTTTCTATTTAAGTGGCAAAGTTTTCAGTCAAAAAGTCTGTTTGGGAAAAGACGCTCCCCTGCCTCCTCTTCCTAAGGCTTTGCCACAAGAACCGTGAGCCGTGTGGCAGCAATCACAGCATCGCTGGGTGGCTGAGGGGGCAGGGACCTCTGCGAATGGTCCAGCCCAAGCCCCTGCTCGAGGCAGGGCCACACACAGCCAGCTGCCCAAGACCTTGCAAACACAGAAAATCAGGATATAAAATTAAACACAGAAAATCAGGGAGTCCTGACGTGCCGCTGGGGCAGGACTGGCTGCAGCAAAGTCACCCTCATCATCCTCTTCCCTGCCCTGGGCAGTGTAAATGCTGTTGCTGGGAAAGAATAGCATGTTCTGGGCTGGGTTTTGCTGCTTTTCAGCTGTTTCACACCAACCCGTAATTCAGAGCAGCAACTGAATCCCCAATACGTGGCATTAAAGGAGGATGCACGGTCCCTCAGCAGACATTTGTGGTCCTGGGGACAGACGGACACTCTGTGGCCTTCAACTATTTCAGCACTTTGGGGCCGGTTTTGTGATATATTTAACCCGTCATGGGGAAATGGTAATTTAGGAGGAAGAAGGTCTGCTTTGTAGGGGCACGCTAAATCCACCGTGGGCACGTGTGCACCCTGTGAGCCGGCACGCTAAATTATGTATCCAGCAGCAAACTTTAATGGAAGTTTTGAATTCTTTTATTGCTTGGGTTTCTGCTTGAAGAGAAATTCATCAAACGGGAACGGCAAGGAGAGCAGAGCACAGTGCCACTTTTCAAAAAAAAAAAAAAAGGTCTTCTTTAAAGACATCACTTGTTTCAGATCTGCGGTCTCCAGGCAGGAGCTGGATTCTCCAATGGCTGCCCATGGGAGAGCCCTCCCCGTGAGGCAGTGGAGCTACTCCTGTGTGGCCGGCCCTGAAGTCCCCTGTGCCACCCTCTGACTCTCATCCCATAGCAATTTCTCAGGAAGAAACGTGGGTTTGACAAAGGGGTCACCCCCCACTCCCCTGCTGTGCCTTCAGCCTCTTCCCTTTCCTCAAATTATGAACTTGCCTGTAAGGAAGCAGAAGGGGTTAAGGGTGTTAATGAATTAGGGTCATCCCGTCTCACTTTTGCAGCCCAGAAGTTGAACTCGGGGACTTTCTAGATGCCAAAAAACCCAACTCTGTCTGGTTTGCAAAAAATGAGGAGATGGAAGAATCCGATAGGTGAATCATTGGCTCATCCCTTCATTTTTCTTTACCCCTTTACCTGCACTAAACCGGCTCAGTGTACTATATTCAATAACTCCGTAACCTAATACAAGTCATATCTTGCTCTTTCAGAGCAGTGGAGCGATTCCATTCAGCTGGCGTACAGCCTTGCCCATATGGCTCCTGAAGTTACCTAATTACGGCCGCAAATCTGAATGCCTCCCTTTAACGGAGTGCCAGAAATCCTGCTGCTAGAAATGAAAAGGAACCGAGGTGTTATTCACTTCTAAAGAGCCATTAAGATGGGCTGAGCCACACCGCTTTCCACCACCGAGGCTGGGGCTGCGCGTGGCGGTTTCACTACGGGAAGCTATAGGTGTTCAGGGAAATCATCTGCTTTTTCTACTTCTGTGCATGATTATTTTGACACAAAAGAGCATGGACAAATCTATCATTCCTTTTTGATAATTTTAATGTATGACTTTTATTTTTAATACCTGGGCTTATCCTGCTGCATCTTACAATTTTCATTACCATGAGCTGTACTTTTTTTTCCCATTTTCTCCAGCAGACCTATCAACTCTAAGCCGCTTTCTTCCCCTGCAAAGTCTTGGTTAATTGAAAATGTCACTTATTGTATTTGATGATATTTTCTCCCCTGTTCTAACTCTGGCTGTGATCGGGATTGTTGTGAGGAGAAGACTTTATCCTAAATCTAGTCGTAAAGACACAGTGCAAAAGCCTGAGCTGCCATAAATCAATGAGGGATTCAGGAGAGCTACTCCAGCTAACAAGGATTTAAACCCCAGTTCTCATGTGTCTAATACTTTGTAGGAAAAGAGCAGATATTTTTTCCAATTTCTCTTAGTCTTGTTTTTAGTTTCATGTATTCTACATCTCTGCCAGTGCTGCTCCTGGCTTCTTATGGAGATATCGAGAGCCATGGAATGAAAGAATGCTGATGAAACAGCGTATGTGCTGCTTGCCAGGGCTCCGCACCCAGAGGGATCCGAGGTGCCTGGAAACATCAGGGGGAAGATTCAACTCCACTGGATGCAGTTATGGAAGCCAGGCAGGTTGCCTAAGCCACCCTGTGGCCAGCAGGGAGGAATAGGGCCCGAAGGAGACCTTGTTCCAGGATGAATTCCATGGAGATGTTCACTCCTCTACTGTAGAGCGCACTTGGTTAGACGTTTGCCTTCTGGATGGTTAAAGTTTGGCGAGGTGAGGTCCTTCCCAGCTCCCTAAAAAATCCAAACTCAAGTCAAAGATGAAAAAAAAGCCTCAGATTTTTCAATTTACCACCCTAAGTTTAGGAAAATGGGTCAAAGGTTGGGAAGTGCTGTGGGAGCCACCTGTGGCAGTGGGGGAAGCAGCTGAAGAACTCTCTGAGGCAATTGTCCAGGCTGTTATGATTAAGAATTAAAATTTGATCCTCTTGGAAAGGCTGGTGTGGGGGATTGCATGGAGAGACTGTCTGTAGGAAAAAAGAAAAAGTGACAGTTGCGGCTTATGTCCTTTAAGATCTGAAAACCCTGAAATTGCTGCTTCCACCACTGCCCTGGGAAGATGCAGAAGGTACCAGGAGGTGTAAGACCCTCTGCTATTACAGACCTTCAGGCAATGCTCAGCTTCATCAGCAGCAGAAAATTAAAGCAGAGGAAAAATGTGTGATTGAATTTAAGCAAGGGCCCGTGAGCAGCTCTTTCCTGGAAGAACAATGACCCTCTCATCATCTCCGAGAGAAAGAGAAGTCTACCCACGGTATCATTTTTATTCTCCGGCTGCAGACGTAACTCACTCTGCATCTTGTCCAAACCTCCTTCCTAATCATCATGAAAGGGGTTGACAAGGGATAAGATTATCCTCAAATACGTGCTCTTTCTTACATTTATCTGACTCCTTCGCCATCTGACTGGCAAAGAATGGGGCTAGAAAAGAAACATGAGTAAGGAGGGGAAACGAGCCCGGGGAGACCAGCTCTGCGCTCAGACGGGAATTGTTATTCCGTTTTGGTTGTGGAAGGGGAATCCTTCGAGTCTCAGCACCTTTTGGTGCCGACCCGTGATATTTAATAATCCCTAAAACCCGTTCTCAGCTAACACCCCTTTATCACAGAATCACAGAATCACAGAATCTTAGTGGTTGGAAGGGACCTTTGAGATCATCGAGTCCAACCACATTAAAAAAAAACAAAAAAAAAACAAAAAAAAAACAAAAAAAAAACAAAACACAAAAACACACAAACAAACAAAAAAACACAACACAAAACCAACAAACAACAACACCCCCCAAAAAAAAAAAAAAAAAAAAAAAAAAAAAAAAAAAAAAAAAAAAGCAAGCAGCATCCATCAACTAAACCCCACACACAACACCCCACCACAAACCAACAATCCCGGGCACTAGAGCATGCCCTGAAGAGCCACGTCTACACGTTTCTTAAATACCTCCAGGGATGGTGACTCCACCACCTCCCTGGGCAGGCTGTTCCAGTGCTTGACCACTCTCTCAGTAAAGTAATTCTTCCTAATATCTAATCTAAACCTCCCCTGCCGCAACTTCAGACCATTTCCTCTGGTCCTGTCGTTATTCCCTTGGGAGAAGAGGCCAACCCCCGCCTCTCTACAGTTTCCTTTCAGGTAGTTGTAGAGGGCAATGAGGTCTCCCCTCAGCCTCCTCTTCTCCAAGCTAAACATGCCCAGTTCCTTCAGCCTCTCCTCATAGGACTTGTTCTCCAGACCCCTCACCAGCTTGGTGGCTCTCCTCTGGACACGCTCCAGCACTTCAATGTCTTTCCTGTAGTGAGGGGCCCAAAACTGAACACAGTACTCGAGGTGAGGCCTCACCAGTGCCGAGTACAGAGGCACGATGACTTCCCTGCTCCTGCTGGCCACGCTATTCCTGATACAGGCCAGGATGCCGTTGGCCTTCTTGGCTGCCTGGGCACACTGCTGGCTCATGTTAAGCCGGCTGTCCACTAACACTCCCAGGTCCTTTTCTGCCAGGCAGCTTTCCAGCCACTCTTCCCCAAGCCTGTAGCATTGCCTGGGGTTGTTGTGGCCGAAATGCAGAACCCGGCACTTGGCCTTATTAAACCTCATCCCATTGGCCTTGGCCCATTGGTCCAACCTGTCCAGGTCCCTCTGTAGAGCCTGCCGACCCTCAAGCAGATCAACACTCCCACCTAGTTTGGTGTCATCCGCAAACTTACTGAGGGTGCACTCAATCCCCTTATCTAGATCATCAATGAAGATATTGAACAAGACTGGCCCCAAAACTGAGCCCTGAGGGACACCACTGGTGACCGGCCGCCAACCAGATTTTGCTCCATTAATCACAACTCGCTGAGCATGTGCTGATACTCCTCTCTACGGTCTAAAAGCACTTCAGTGACTTAAACTCAGCCACTTCCCGGGAAATTTATGCACTTCTGGGTTCTCAAAAATGCCACCCACTGCAGAGGGGGGGACTTTCCCGCTCAGAGCTGCCCGTCCCTCGGTGCGGGCGACCACGGGGCCGTCCGTGGGTGGGCTGTACGGCATCTGCTGAGGCAGGACCCTGCAGCAAGTACAGCACGTTACGGCTTATGAAAAATGACACCGTTAAATGAAGTGAGACTTTGATTTTATGGGGTATGAAACGCTACTTACATACTGCAGCCTTCGGTGAGGGCGACCATTAAGCAGTTATTTGCACAGGAAGCTTGGGTGAAAGCTGGGTGTGTGGTGATTCCCCCCAGTCTGGGGATGTGCTGCCGGACCCACGGAGAGGGAACTGCTGAAAAAGCAGTCGGAAGCAAAGACCTCCCTCTCCTCCATGCCCCTGGAGATGGAAAAGCATCCTCTTCTCTGCCCAGGCTCCTTCAGCGGATTTGCACAGGCTTTGGAGGTGCTCTGTGTGTACGTTCAGTACATAATGGTACAGGCTGCATCCCCAGCAGCGTGGCCAGCAGGGCCGGGAGGGGATTCTGCCCCTCTGCTCTGCTCTGGGGAGACACCCCCCAGTGCTGCCTCCAGCTCTGGGGCCACCAACAGCAGAAGGACATGGAGCTGTTGGAGCGGGGCCAGAGGAGGCCACGGAGATGCTGGGAGGGCTGGAGCCCCTCTGCTGGGAGGACAGGCTGAGAGAGTTGGGGGGGTTCAGCCTGGAGAAGAGAAGGCTCCGGGGAGACCTTAGAGCCCCTTCCAGTCCCTCAAGGGGCTCCAGGAAAGCTGGGGAGGGACTCTGGATGAGGGAGGGGAGCCCTAGGAGGAGGGGGAAGGGTTTGACACTGAAAGAGGGGAGATGGAGATGAGATGTGGGGAAGAAGTTCTTTGCTGTGAGGGTGGTGAGAGCCTGGCCCAGGTTGCCCAGAGAAGCTGTGGCTGCCCCATCCCTGGAGGGGTTCAAGGCCAGGTTGGAGGGGGCTTGGAGCAACCTGGTCTGGTGGGAGGTGTCCCTGCCCAGGGCAGGGGGTGGCACTGGGGGGGCTTTAAGGTCCCTGAGACCTTAAATGAGAGATGGTTGATTGACATTGGAAACTCAGTCATGTGTGTGTACTTGGACAACGATGCTCTTTTGCTCAGGCAGCCGGGGATGACCATCATCCCAGGAGCAGCTCCGCTCTGCTTTGTGGCCGTGTGCTCCTATGCAACTGTGGCCAAAACACCTGGAGCCCATTGCCACATCTCGGGGGCTGCCACAATCCCCATCTCAAGTGGGCGACAGGGACAGCAGCGTGACCCTCAGCACCCAGCATGGTGGGACCCCCCTGCCCCAGACCCCCCACCGCCAAACCCACCCTGCACCATGCCCTTTGCTATTGACAGAATCATAGAATGGTTTGGGTTGGAAGGGACCTTTATAGGTCATCTAGTTCAACCCCCCGAAGACCATGGACCCACACTGGGACATCTCGGCACCCTGGCAGCGGGGAGGGCAGGGCTGGGGACCCACAGCTCCTCTGAGCCATGGGGGATGGGCAGCAGGATGGGGTAGAACGTGATTTACTCACGTGCTGGACAAAGCATTACGAGCTCGGTGAGATGTCTGGGTTTTACCAAATTATTCACAGTTATTTTATTTCCTACAGTGGGGAAAAACTCTAAGATTCATTATTGCATACACTAATTACTTCGGTTGAGTGTCAAACCCGCACAATGCAATGCTGTGTTTTCATATATTAAAGACATTAATTGCCAGGAAACAGTACACCATGACTAATTCTATTTTTATTTTTTTTTTAAAGAAGAAGAAATCAATATTAAGTATTTTGACTATTAGAAGCTGAAGCAGCACAACATATCTGAAGTCAATGTTTCCCCGCTGAGCTGTACTGGTTAAGGACTCGGGCTTAGCAATTGCATTATTGTTATCAAAAACTGTTATTGGCTCGGTGAATCACGTTACCGTCAGGGTACCACATACGAAGTAATAGGATAATAACACCCAGTGCCCGGGAGAGCGCAGCTGGAGCGGCGGCGGGCGGGATGAAGGATGCAGCATCCGGTGGAGCGATGCAGGGGCCGGTGGCAGCGCATGGAAGTGATGCCTTTGGTTCTCCTTCGCTTCTCTTTGCTTTTCAACATGTAAAATTGATGAAATCGGTCAGCGGCTGTTATATGACAAGCAAGAGGTGAGCTCGATTGCAATGCCAGAGAGTAAGGTAACAGGCAAAAGCAGTGATTTACTTTGTTCTTCCTTACGACCTACGGGTTCCCCTAATTCTTGACTTGTCGTTCTTCTCTTGGCAACACATTAAAATAAAGTTTTTGGTGCCGGTATGGTGACCTGTTCACTTTGGGAATTTAATCGCCTATTTTAAGAGCCTGTGCAAATTTCTAAACAACTCAAGTAAAATCTGATAGAGAGAAAACCACCTTTTGCCCTGCAAAACCCTGGGCTCAGCGTGTCCAGCCTGACCTGGCCCCTCGGTCAGAGCCGAGGGGAAACCCCGCAGGAACGGAGTTTGCCTTAACAAAGGCACTGCAAACTGGAGCGGTATTTCTCTGCGACAGGAGAATAAGTTCTAGAGTTTGTTACAAGAAAAGCAGCCGCCTGGGTACAAAATATATTCATAATAAAATAAAGTTTCTCATTGGATGAAATCTCTTGCTGACATTGGGTAGTCAAATTTTACTTAACGATGTTTTTGTGCAAATTCCACAAGCCCTGGCTCCCTGTGCTGCCCCGTCCCTGTCCCTGCGGGCGGGATGCCAGCATGCTGTCACCGGAGCACGGCTGGGGTTTTTCCTCTCCTTGTAATAAATAAACATTTCTTCCCTTGTGGTCAGCCCGTGGCTGAGCAGACAAACTCCCCTGGTCCTGCCTCGGAGCCCAGCTCTGTCAGAGGAGCTCTGTTGCCCCCGTGCCCAGAGACCACCCTTTCTGCCCTTGATGTTCGTCCCCTCACCGTCCCGCCTGTCCCTTGCTGCCCTGCGTCTGTCTGACCGTGCAGCCACCGGGCAGGACCAACCTCATCAGGTCTTGTTTCTTCAGCAGTTGAGGCAACGCAGGGTGGGTTTCTGGGCACTGCATGAACACGTATACTGTTCATAATGTTATCATAGAATCACAGAATGGTTTGGGTGGGAAGGGTGGAGAGCAGCTGAAAAAAATGTTGCTCAAATAGCAATGAAAAACACTCAGCTGAGTCTGTGAAACTCCTGGCAGTGATGGACTTCTCTTCTGCATCTCACAGTGTGATTCCTGCCCCTGCCCTACTGCTGGTCACCGGGTTTAACATTGGTCCGTGTCCTCCTGCATCCTGGTGAGCTCATCCTGGGAAACTGGGATTCCTTCTCTTCTCCTCATCCCACAGCTTTCATGTGGACTGTCCAATCTCTGCAGCAATGTTGACACCAAGCTGGAGGCACCTCCCTGCCCCTACCTGCTGTCATCTAAGAGGGTTTCCATCCTGAATGATGAGCTGGGGCTGCCAGGATGCATGGACCTGCCTGGGGTGGCACAGAGGTGGCTGCTCAGGTCCCGACCTGAGCTCCATGGATGTTTCTCCAGCCCTTGCCCCCCATGGTTACACCACTACATGGTAATATCACCCCACTTTTTTTCCTCTTTTTTTTTTTTTTTCAAGATGTTGAAATGTGTGGAAAGGCTTGAACATCTGACCTGCAAATGAAGATGTTCAAAGCCAGAGTGAAAATAAATGGCTCCTGAGGGTTGCTGCTATTGTTCTCGGGGATAATGGGAGAGGCAGCGCAGGCTGGGGAGGGAAGGCTCTGATTCATAATTTGTCAACCCACAATGTTTACAGTACTTAGGGCTGGGAAAAATACCTGTTCACAGAAAGGATCCTCAGTAGGCTTTGCTTTCTACTTACCGCCATTGCTTAGTAACAGCTCTATTTTTAAATGTTAAGAGGGTATTAGACCAAAAAAAAATAATGAAAGTTTACTCAATCTCTGATCTAATGGGTGTTAAACCCAACGGGGATGTGGCTGTTGGCCTGGGGGGAGATGATCTGAGCATGGGTGGGCTGCGGACACGGTGAGCTTCCCTCCAGAGCTTCCCCCACTGACCTTCAACTCTTCCAGTAGAGTTTAACAAAAAATATCAATAGAACCTGTGCATTCCTCAGTGTCATCAGCTCATGGTGACCTCCTGGAGCAGACAGGTAAAACCTGTCCAGGTGAGGGATGGGGCTGCCCCAGAGCAGGTGAAGGTGGGCTGATGAGGAAAGGAGAGCGTGGGTGCAGAGCTGGGCTTGGGAAGCAGGAGTCGGGGCTCTCCTGCTGCTCTCCTTCCCTGGGCGATCTGCTCCACCCCAGTGTCCCTTTGGAATGAAATCTCCGATAGCTTCTGCTAAAATGTGTTTCCAGGAGCATCCAATCTCCTGAAATACCATATTGAGGATTTGGGAAACTGTTTTTGGAAGTCCAGTGGAATTCGGGAGCACAGCCCGTCCATCCCACTGCCCCACAGCTGGACTGGGATGGTCTCAGACACAACCTGCCCACGTTTATCTTCCCTCGCTAGAAATATTAAGATAAAGAGGATGAGTTATTTCGGACTCACCCCTGTGCCCGACCCACCGAAGCTCATGGAGGGTTAATCCACTTCACTGGGAATTGCAGCAGTCAGCATATTCCCCTCCATCCAGCTCTAAAGACCACTGTTTATTAGTTCTTTTCCTTTCTTGAGGATACAGCAGGTAAACCCATCGAAAACCCTCGGGGACAAAAAAGCGCTTGGCCAAGGGAGAGCCTGGTGCCAGTGAAGAGTTGGTATTTCTGCTAACAGATTGTCCCTAGAGACTTGTGCCACCGCCACCTATTGTGGTGGTTTTAATATATTTATATAAGGGATAGGGTATTGAATATGTCCCAAAAACCCAATTGGTTTGTGGTTGATCAAAGGTCAAAACAAGGCTCAGGGTTTTGGTAACTGCAAAGCCATTTACTGCGTACACCTCTGCCACGACTGTCATTCCTGCTGCAAAATGGTCACCATAAGAAAGTAATAAACCAGAACATAAGTGGCTGCTTTATTTTTTTTGCAGTATCCCAGTGACGTTGTTTTGGGAGCCCGGCCAGGCTGCAGCTGCCTTCTGCTGCCGGCTCCTCTCCTCCCGGGAAGCCCAGTGCCCTGCTGGGAAGGGGAACCCATGCACAGCAACTACTCAAAAGCCATCCACAGAGAGGAAAGTAGGGTGAGTTACCAAATACCCAGAATCCCAGGAAAGATTTAGAGCATTTTTGAGAGCTGTGAATAATGACAGGATGTCAGGAATAGATGTATTTTTTAAAATAACGGTGAAAGGTATGTTATGAACAGAGTCCTGGGTGTGAAAATCATAGAATCACAGAATGGTTTAGGTGGGAAGGGACCTTAAAGATCACCGAGTTCCACCCCCTGCCCTGGGCAGGGACACCTCCCACCAGAACAGGTTGCTCCAAGCCCCCTCCAACCTGGCCTTGAACCCCTCCAGGGATGGGGCAGCCACAGCTTCTCTGGGCAACCTGGGCCAGGCTCTCACCACCCTCACAGCAAAGAAGTTCTTCCTGAGATCTCATCTCAATCTCCCCTCTTTCAGTTTGAAGCCTTTACCCCTCATCCCATCACTGCATGCCCTTGTGGAAAGTCCCTATCCAGCTTTCTTGTAGTTTCCCAGGACATTTAAATCCAGAGGGATCACAACAGTGAACCTTCATGGAGGAGTAATGTTGGATCACCCGGTGGATGGCTTTCCATTGCTTATGTCGGTGAAGAAATAATTGCTCTTGGACGTATTCTGCACCTGGTGGTGGTCTCACCACCAAGCCCTCCTTTGCAGCGTGTCTTTCAGTGCAGCTTTTATGGGTTCTTCTCACACACACACGTGATTTCGCACACCAGGATGTGGCTGAGCATCACCAGGTACCCGCTGGTACCCTGACATCCCGGGGCAGAGGGCGCTGCTGGAGGGCTCCCACCATCTCCCCTCCTACTGCCACCCCAGTCCATATCTGCCGCAGGATTATTACTTATCCCTAATTTCATCCTGCCCATTGGGATCCGCAGCATTTTGGGGCTGGAAGCCCGTCCGTGGCGGGGGGTCCGGCGCGGGCGCCGGCTGGCAGCTCTCCCTCCCCAGCACCTCGCCTACACGGCGCATATTTTAATTTTAGAGGTAGAAAGAATCCGAGTATCTTAAAGGTCAGAGGGATATGAAGCAGGGAATAAACACAGACTGCTTCTGTGAAAATATAATGGAGCACATGGTGAGTATTTGTTAGTGCTGCAGTCTCTGCAATGTATTTTTGACACAGGCTTGCTGCAGAGTGCAGCCCACTGCAGCAAAGGAGGGAAGGCGAATTTTCCTCCTCCTGCGCTCGGCGGTGAAGCGCCGGGTGTGTGCTTTGATGAGAGAGGTACAGCAAAAATGTAATAGCCTACAACTTCGCCAGCGCTGACAGAAAACACTGGTGGGAAGCCTCCGCATCAAAGCCATTCTAATTTCCCCGCGTTAGCAGCGGAGTTAGGAATGACCTTCATCTGCTCTTCATACAGGCGGCTCCGACAGGGAAAGTCATGCATGAATTGTGGCAAATTTAGATGAAATTATGGATTTGAGAGACAGCTGTAATTAGGTTTGAAGCAGACATTTAAATACTTTTTGCTGGATCGACCGAGAGGGCTCAGCCTTCTCCGGGGTGGAATTTAAACAGCAGCGAAGGCTTTTGTGCACCTCCTGAACATCAGACCTTGGGAGACAGGTACATGGTTCAGAGGAAAACCAAATGGAAGCAAGAGGATTAGTGATTCTGCTGACCATAACCCTGACCTCCGTGGCCACCATGGAACATCCCAGTGGCCACCAGGCGTTGCCTGCAATATTAGCATTTTTAAAAAACATAATCTGAAGGCAATTGCAAGATGATGAGAGAGTCTGGGCTCACCTCGGCACTGCTCCGGCCTGACCCGCTCCAGGGTGGCAGGACCGGGATGGGACTCTCCTAAGGAATATCAGGTTGGATGGAGGTTCAGATGCTCGGGGTGGAAATCACCCAGGAAGTGACGCTGGGCACAGGAGAGCTGTGAATTCCCATTGGGAGCAGCCACTGATCATACCAACCAGGTTTCCCCATGGTTCCTGGGCTGTAAACACCAGGAACACGATCCTCCAGCGCCCGTGGAGGTGTTTGGATTCTCCCCGTAGGCAAAAGCGAGCCGTTTAAGATGCCTGGTCATCATATTTTATAACAGGTTTCTAAAGTGCTTCCAGATAATATAGATTAAATAATTTCACTATTAAGAAGAAGAAATGAGTTGTTCCTTTTTGAAAAAGAGTTATAATTTTGGACGTTATAGCCTGCTGATGTCATACACTTAAGAGAAGTTAACTTTTTCCCTTACCTGATCCAACATAATTTCAATTTTTTGACCGCAGGAATGCAAATATCCCAAGTTATTCCAGCTAGTTCCTCAGCACCGATCATCCCTTGCTCATCATCTCCTCTTGCAACCCATTTTTAACATCAGCCCTCGCCACAGTCCCGTGTAACTCACGGTGTCCCCAACCCACAGCCTGCCCTTAGAGCTCACCCCAGGAGAGGGAAGCTCACAAAGTGCTGACACAGCTCCTGGTATCCTCCCGATGCAAGAGCTTTTGCAATACCTCATTGATAAGGGTAAAACCCAACCTAATACTGGAGATGTAGAGTGAGGGTGGTACCCGTCTGGGAGCCTGCTCTTCGGAGATGCTCTGGGCAAGGCAAACTTGGGACGGAGCCTGGCAATAGGCTGCTTTTTTGGGTTTCCATTAAGATTTTTTTCCTTTCAATCCTACTTTTTCCCACCTCTGCAGTCTCCTAAATTCTGCGACAATCAGGAGGGTGCAAAGGACAGTTCAGGTGAAGTCTGTTCCTTCTCCTGATTGTTGCCCCTGATTGTCGCCCCTGATTGTCCCCAGGTCCATCACTCTCCCCACCAGCTTTTTCCACGGACAGAGAGATCTCAGAGTCTTTTTCTTCAAAATGCCGGAAAGCAGGCAAGCGCCTGCTGCCTCCCAGCCACACACGTCTGCCTTCCCTTTCACGGGAAGGCAAGGAGCAGTGGTGGCAGTGGCAGCAATGGTGGTGGTGACATTGGCAGTGGTGCTGACAGTGGCAGTGAAGTGATGGTCCTCTTGACCAAGGCAGGAATGCTCTCACCCATCGCATCCCATCGGATTCCTCCCAGTTTTGCTTTTTCCCCAAGAAGAAGCTCCATTATTGATTGTTCGTGCTGTTTCCAAAGCAATTGACATTTTTTGCCAGGCACTGCACCCACAGGTCCCTCAACCTGGACCCACCGTTACCATCTCGCAGCACCCAACTGGACTTTTAGTTACCGTCCGCCATGGCCTACTTGGGAGGTGACCTAAATATCAGCATCCATCTCTACCACCACAGCCCATGACTCATCCGCTCTTCTCAATCTTAGAATTAAAGCCTTCAGAAGCGGAGATTTTCATTGTCTGGGAATATATAAAGTAGCACTTGAGAGGACTTAGTACAACCAGAAGGAAAAAAACCCATCTATTGGGACTTCTACAGGGAAAATTGTCAAAGCTGCGTAGCACCACCATTTATTAAATATAAGGAACTGTGTCCTTAATAACTGCTCTTTCTCTATATATTAAAGACTTTTTTTAAAAAAATAAGAAAAAAGCCCTTTATTTCAGGGCTTATTTATTTCAGGGTTATCAGTCTTAAGGATGCACTGTGATTTACCACGCTGTCTTTCCAGCCAGCGTGACTCCAACAGACACTGGTGAGCCCGCTCAAACCTGCTGAACCCCTTTAAGGAATGCATCCAGCTTCCCTACAAAATTTGCTGAAGGAATTTCAGGATTTTAAAACTTTCCTTAGCCAGGTCTACAGACGAATAGAAATCGTTATGGAGGGGGGTTATTTATGTGTGCATATCAGTGAAAATAATACATTTATGTACACATGGAGAAGGCCAGGCTATGGGCTTGCCCAACTAATCACCTTTAGTTTTGCATTAATCAGCATTTGGGAAGATGTCCAGGATCCACATTTTTTTTTTGGCGAAGAAAGCGAGTATTTTGGCCCACTCTTTATTTGCCTTGGTTTTCATGTCTCCACCGGAGCCAGTGGAAGTGAAACTCATGTAAGACTAAGGGAACCAGAGGTTTAAGTTCAGCAGTGATTCAGGATCCCTGATGGTCTTTGCAGGATACTCAACCCCTTCAATGTTATCTGCAGCATCTCCCCCGAGCGGGCCCACCTCTACAAACCCAACCTGGTAGCCCATTTCAATGATTAGTCACAGACAAGGGTGAAGCCAGAAGAAGAGAAAACCCTCCGTACTCCTAATTCTGCCATTGCCAAGGCCACCTGTGCAGGAAGATCTCCAAGACATGCTGCTAAAAAGGAATTGGGGAGGGTGTCTGAAAGGGGACAGGCTGGTGACAGAGGTGGGAATCTCAGTAATATTAAGCAAGAACCAAAGCCCATCCTGGAGCTGACCCTTCCCATGGGGTTTTTCCTCCCCAGGAGAAGGTTCCCACCTACCCCCATCCTTCTGCAACTCCCCCAGGGCACAGCCCCACATTTCTCCCACTCCACGCTTGTCTTTACTGGGGAGAAAGATCTGTCTGTATTTTGTAGGTAAGGACAAGACTCTTCCAAGGTTTTTCCCATTGCAAGTCTTTTTTGCTCTGCAAAATCTTGGAGATGTTTATCAGGAATATACAGGAAGGGAGAAGAACTCCCCGTTATAACAAAAAACCCTCTTATCTCATGCTACAGCGGATCTCCCGGGAGACAGACTTCTATCACCTGCCCACCAGAAGCTGTACCCATCGCTCCCGTACAGGCTGCCCTTCACCTTCTCCGGTGCTCACAGCACCCGATGAGCACCCGCATTCGGCTGGCTTTTTCTGCAACTGCTTATAGCAGCAAAGGCTTCTCTTCCTCTTTGATGTGTTTCTACTGAAAGAATATTTTATTTCATGGTCATTCCTTGCTGGAGGCAGGACTCGGGCTGGTGCCGTGCCAGAAGCCGAGGAGGCTGTGGGTGCTCTCTGGCTTCTCTGGGGAGATGCTACTACTGAAGACCCCTCCCCAGTTCACTGTAATCAAACTAGTGAATACCCACTTCAAGCCGTACAAAAAATATTGGTGGAGCAAGACTCTTCTGGGCCGAATTTCAGTTCCCAGTCTGGAGATGGTGAGACAGGGAGAGTCTGGGAGCAGCCCAGGCTGGCCCATCCCCAGAGCAGGCGATCCCGCTTGGGCGATGGGCAGAGGTTATCTGCGCTGAGGGATTAGCCACCTGGAACAGGGGTGGAGAAGTCACTGCCGCTATAAACCCTCCTGTGATCCTCTCCCAGCTCCTGCTAAATGTTTTCCCTCTCTGATGCTGGGCAGATCCCATGGCGTGGGAAGAACAAGGTGACGACCTTACACGGCAGAGAGCAGGACGGCTGTAAAGCCACCCTTTCACCGAGGAAATCACGTGCCATCATCACGGCCAGCTCTGTGCGGGGGAATGGCGGGGGTGGCCAGCAAGCGGGGCACGCTGGGGGCCATGGCTGCTGCAGGGGGGTTCTGCTGCGCTTGGAAACAAAGAGGGAGACCAAGCAAGCAGAGCAGCACCTGCACTTCCCAGATGCACCGACTGCTCTGCAGAAAACCCAACTGCTGACAGGTCCTCAGCATCGCTCCCCGGCAGCCCACAAATACCAGGGCAGCTGAGGGAGAGGAGGTGTCACCCCCACACCTGCCCCTTGCCCTCCCAGGGATGTTCCCGGTGATGGAGGCCGCCTCACCCACGGGCAGGATGCTCCTGCAAGGTCTTCCCCATCCCCACGCCGGTTTAGCCTGTGGCCTGCGACATCCCGGTCCCATGGCGGGGATGCTGAGACACCTCCCACCATCCGCTGGCCATCTCCCACCATCCGCTGGCCATCTCCCACCATCCGCTGGCCACCCAGGAGGCACTGACCCTCTCCCCGCAGACCCCCCCGGCCCCCGCAACTCATCCAAAGTGCAGAAAATGGCTCCTGCCTTGGGGACAGGAGGGAACCCGCGGGCGGGGGCGCGCAGCTGAGGGGGGACGGGGACAAGAGCGATGGCATTTCGGCGTGTCCCCCGCCCCCGCAGCGCGGGGACGCCGCGGCCCCGCCGGTGATGCTCCGGCCGCGGGTCGCCCCGTCGGGGGCGGCACCGGGCGGCGGCAGTACCACCGCCTGCGCGCATCGCTCCGCACCGCTCCGCGGCACGCCCCCCCCCCCCCCTCCCGCCGCCGCCCCGCCCTTTGCGCCGCCGCGGAGAGCAGCGCGGGCGCGCAGCGCAGCAGGACACGCCCCGCCGCTGCCGCCGCCGCCGCCGCTTTTGTGTCTGGTCGCCGCCCCGCGCAGGGGAGGCGGATCCTGCGCGGCGGGGCCGGCGAGCCGCGGGCGCGGGCAGCCCTCGGCGGCGGCCCCGGACCGCGGCTCGGCCGCGCATGGACGCGCGTTCCCGCCTGCACCGTGAGTACCGCCGAGCCGGGGCGGGGGGTCCCGAGGGGGGGGGGACGGCGGGGGGACAGGGGGTCCTCCGCGCAGGGATGCCGCCGCCCCCGCCCCCCGGTGCGGGATGCTGCCGGTGTCCCCGGGGACCGGGCGGCGGATCCGCGGCCGCGGAGCATCCGCCGAGGACAAAGGAGCGGCCGGGGGGAGGATATGGGGGGGGTGCGGCGGGCAGCGCGGCCGGGCGGCGGGGCTCCCCTCGGGGCGCAGCCCCCGCTCCCCCTCCCGAAATGCCGTTTCTGGTGTATTTTCGCCGTCGTTGCCGTCAGCCTGCCCGAGCCCAGGCACCGGGCTGGGCGCAGCCCCCGGAACCCTCCGCCCCGCTCCTCTTTCGGTGCCCCCCGCCCGCCCCCGGGACGCAGCGGTGCCGCCCCGGCGGGGACATCGGCGGCTTCGGTGCTGTCACACCCCCCCCCCCCCCCCCCCCCGCGAGCTGCAACCCCATCTTTCCATCTTGGCTAGGATGGCTAGCGTGTGCTGGAAGTTGGTTGCCCGGCGCTCGGGGATGCTCAGGGCGATCGGTGTGAGCTCATCCCCCGTTGCCGGGGAATTCGGAGGAACCCCCCCCCCCCCCCCCCCGCCCCGAGCGCGGGGGCTGCGGCACCCCCAGACCCACCTCCCGGCGTGGCACCCCCGTCTCCCCGCTGGGGGACCCGAGGAAACGGCCGGGTTTGTGGGGCGGGAGCGGGGAAGGGTGATGGTGTCTGGGAGAGCGCTGCTCAAAGTTCCTCGGGTTTGGGGGAAAAGAACACGATCCGCGCCCGGGCTATTTTCGGTGTGCCCATCGCTCCCATTAAACCCCTTCATTTTCCTTTGGAGCAGCTGTGATTTCCCAGCTAAAGGCTGCGGCCACGTGCCGTTCTTGGTTTTAACCTCCGGTGTTCTGAGTAGCGATGATCCTTAGGAGCGGATGAAATATAGAGCGTTTTCCTCCTCGTTACATGACAAGAGAAGTGACTTAATCTGGTGGGTTTTGCCGTTACGCATCTGCTCGCTCAGATACGCGGCAGAGGATGGATGTACGCTTGCCATGGCAACCTCCACGGTGCATATTACGGCCACTTTTTTTTTTGGGGGGGGGGGGGGGGGGAAGTAGCAGGACTTGTTAAAGCAATAGGAACAGCTGATTTCAGAATCGACATAATTATAAATAAATTGCGCATCTCGGAAAACTCGACCTCTTTTTTTTTTTTCGAGAACGTTAACGTTGCTTCAGTCCGTAGGTGCGGGGAGGGAAAGGGAATCAGCCTCCTGAGGAGGTCGTGTATCCCTCTCCTCACGCAGCTGCAGTGAAAGGTGGCTTCTTCATTTTTCAAGCGGTATTAATTACTGTCATTTATTTCAAAAGCATATTGAATTAATGATCGTGTAATCAAATGCCTTGGTGCATCGTGTTAGCTCGATGCCCATGTGAACTTTAACCTTCGCCAGTATTTGATGTGTAAAACTTTGATAAAACAGCATTTTGATTTTTTTTTTTAAGATTATCTCACACAGGAGGAGCTTTTTAATGCGTTTCTGTTATACCAATAATATGAAATACTTTTTAAAAAAAGTGGTTTTACATTAAACCAATTGTTTGCAGTGGCTGAAACAAGGGCAATCACTGCTAATTGCCGGCTGGGTGCTGGGCGAGGAGGGAGCAGCAGGTCGGCAGCAAACGCCGCTGGCTGCGGGGAGCCGGGCTGGAGGCGGCCGCTCGGACACAGCGTGGTCCATGGTTGTGAGCAAATTCCTCCCCTCCTTGGTCCCACGGCAATTTATAAACCCTTCATTTAAAATTTGCTAAAGTCGTAGTTGCTTACAAAAGGGGATTTTTAAAGGAAGGCTGTGCGTTGTCTCCGGAATGTTTCAAGGCAGCAGTGTGTGCGCGCTGTTAAAGCCACAGAACTTCAGATTAATGAGGAATTAATTGCCCCCGAGGTATTTGCATCCTGTACGAGGCTTTGGCTGCGGGCATCGATCTTAAATCAGAGACGCCAGCGATGCAAAATACAGCAGAGCATCGGACTTCATCGTAGACCCACAAAACGGGGATTAACCCACATCTGAAGGTGGCCAGCAGATGCTCCTGAGGGCCAGCGGGCTGCAGTGGGAGGTGGCAGCCCCTGAGTCCCCCCCAGAGCCACCCCCGGACTCCACACCAGCCACTGCTGTGTCACCGGGTCCTCTGGCAAACACCAGGAGCTGCTGCCCAGGAGGGACCATTGGGTGCCTGGGATTGTGGGAGATCCACGTGCAGCAAAGGTTTCCCAGTGCTCCAGAGATGGTGAATTTTATCCCATTAGGCGTTCCCCTGCTCTGACCTGCTGGAGGGCGACGGGTGAGCGGTGGCCGCATCCCTGGAGCTGCACAGAAGCCCTGGCCGTGGTCCTGGGCAACCAGCCCCAGGTGGCCCCGCTTGGGCTGGTGACCTGGGAGTCACACCTTCTGCACGTGGGTGTAGGAGGAAACACTCCCCTTAAAATAAGGGCACCTGAATCCATCAGACCCATCGCAGGCACTCTGAAACTCCTCTGGTTCACTAGATGGGTGTCTGAAAGCCCTCACCGATTACCCTGTAAAGTGCAGGGCAGAAAACTGTCCCAGAAGTAGTCAGTGCTACTTTATAATATAAATTAATGATCTCGGCTGAGCCCAGACCCAGCGCCGAAATCTTGTATTAAGCCCTATTTAAAGATCTGTAAGAGCCACCATGTGTCTTTGGTTTTTCATCTCAGCTCTCTCTAATTTTAGCGTGGTTTCTGTAGGCTTTAATTTGCCGGCACGGCAGATTGCATCAAATCCTAGGACAAGGCTTTCAGAACTGTTAGCTTTTTTTTTTTTTTTGTCAGATTTTTTTTTTTTTTTACTTTTCTCTGGGAATGCAGCAATTTGGTGACGGCAGAGAAATCCCACATGTGTTACTGTGCGTCTTCACGGGGCGACTTTACACCTTGTAGAAGTGATGGAGGAGCCGAAGGTGGGGAGCTGGAATGGGCAGGGGGGAAGGACGCCTGGAAGGAGCTGTGGATGAAGTTGGGGGCAGCTCGGTGTAAGAGGTCTGGCAGCCCCAGGGAGAGGCACTTTTGTCGCGTAAGTGCAAAAATTAGGGAAGTAAAGGAGCGTAAAATCCATACAGCTGGGAGAGGTACCCTGGTGAGGCGGAGCAAGCAAAATGTTAATGGATCAAGTTATGGTGAATAAAGAAGGCAAGGAAGCCATAAGCTCAGGAAGGCTGCCCTTTTTTATTACGAGGAGGAGAACATTCTTCATCCTGTAGCTCACTTCTACCCAGAGTGAACGAATCTCTAGCTACAGGAGTTCAAGTTTATTGGAGGAAAATGTTTTGTTGTTTTTTGTTGTTTTTTTTTTTTTTTCCCCTCCCAGATATTTTGCTGGGGAAAAGAAATGAAAATGGGAGGTGCTACAAAGAAAATCTTCGAAAGTTTAACCTTTTATAAGCGTAGGGGAGAGCGGGCAGGAAAAAAAGTGGGAATCTGTCTGGATTGGGTGAAGGAGAATCTGTCTGGATTGGGTGAAGGACAGCAATACCATTCGGGTCCAATAATGGGGGTGTGTGAAGCAGTCGGTGGGACTCCTGTGGGTCTGGGCTTGCTGTGAGAGTTCCCGTGGATGGGAAACAAACACTGTTTTTTTTACGGCATGTGAATTATCAGTCATTACTGGTTTGTTTGTTTGTTTTTTTCAATGATGTGCTTAGGATGTAAAGAATGAAATCTTTGGTGCTCAGTTTATCGCCGAAGTTTGCTGCTTGGAAGACATGACACAGGCTATAAATAGAGCGATCAATAGGGCAATCTTCCAGGGATGGAGCGCGTACTTGGAGAGCCTTTTGGTAAACAGAGATCCCTGTGAGCTCCGAAGTTCACGTGGTGTGGCACCGGGAGCAGCAGAGCGTGCCCGGCTGCGGGCGCTGACCTCCAGTCACGAAGCTGGTGCTCCCTTCCCTGGAGAAAGCCACTCCGAAGTGCAGAACTGAGCAGAATTCAAAGCTGTGGTTGACTTGGATTATTTTTCAGCTGCTGATTTCAAAAATACCGCTTTGTTGTTGTCTTTTTTTGGTGCTTCTTAAAGTTTTACTGCAGTTGACTTAGGGAAGGCTGTGGAAGCAGGATGATGGCATGCCAGGAGAAGGATGCCATGCCAGGAACTGCTCTGAGGAACCCACTCTCGTGATGGATTTACACCGTGCCCGTGTTACGCCAGGAGTGAGCAAGAGGCCATCGTCAGTGCTGGCTCTCCTTTCTGCAGCATCCATTCTTTCTTCTGTAGAAGGCGTTGGCTCTTGGTTGTGGTTGGAGGTGAGATGAGAGGAGAAGCCTCTGGGGAAGCCTAGGTGCGTTTGGTGGCCAAGGAGCCAAGCGGTGGCTCCAGGTCCTGATGGCACTAAGGCGAGGAGCTCTGTCTCCAGCTCTTCCCCACCAATCCCTCCCGCTGTCTCCTTCTCTCTTGCATCACTTTATTCTCAAATATATTAAAAAAAGCCCACATTCAAACGCCATATGTTCTGTTTTCAACACCACATTCCCATCTTCTCTTCGTTGCCTTCGTTGGCGTTCTCAGTGTCTGGCCGTCAAAGAGTCTTTCGGGCAGAGGCTCTTCATCCCTTGGTAGATGCTTTGTGAGATGTTTATGGTCCTCGTTACTCCTGACAGAAGGGCAGTTTGAGAGGCTGGAGCACCACCTGGACAGGAGGGACACGTGGGGATGGTTACGGAGCTATGCCTAGCGGGAGGCTGGGGGAGCTGGAGGAGAGATGGATGAGGCTGGGAAGGGGCCGCTGGGTGCCTGGTGGGCAGCTTCACTCCATAATTAGCGTAAAATCTGCTAAAGGTGTTGTTTGAGTGGTGTCGCAATCTCGTTGTACCTTGTGTTTAATTTTGCCTCAGGTATTCGATACACTGATCGAACCGTATGGTGCATGTGTTAGGCGTTTCCACCTCACGGCATTCTGAAGCTTTAGCTGTTGTTACAATAAAAATTCTTAAATTTTAAAGCCTGAGCACTAAATTGGTAGCTTTCAGCAGTTCTCTAATTATGTGAGACATTTTTTGTACTTAACAAATGGTTCTTATTCTTGCCAGCACTTCAGCCCGGTGTTCTAGGACTGTGGGTGTCAGGGAACAGAACATATTTCTGTGTCTGTGAATATGATCCCACACGTTGTCTTAAGTGGGAAAATGTTCACAGCCCTTATATGGCTAGGGAATTTTTATTTTTTTTTTTCCTAAATCCATCAGTGCTTTCTCCCACAGTAATAATGCAGTTTTATCTTCCTGGTGCTTGGTAGGCTGGATGTTGATTATGAACCAGAAACATGAAATGGTCTGTCTTTCTTTTTTTTTTTTCCTGGCAAAAGTATCCCACAGTGTCACCTGCTCTGTCTTGTCAACCATTCACACACTTTTTCTGGAAACGGCTGGTGGTTTCCAACAGCTAATCAATCTGTAGATGCCAAACCGTAGATAAGTACCTGAGGATGGCAAGGGTGCTATTTCTACCTGCCATTGTGCATCTCTTCTTCGTCTTCACCGTGAGTTTACCTGCTCCTCCTCCTTGTGCTCAGCTGTTCCCACAGCAGCGTGGTGGCTTTCCAGTCGTGTGCCAGAAGGTATCTCACCACGTTCTGCGGTGAGATTTGTGAAATACCTGAGTTCCCAGAGCACCTCGTGATGTTCTGAGTGAACATCGGTGAGAGCCTGATTACAAATTCACGAACGGATGAAATGAAGGGTGAAGAGTTCTTTGGGATGATGGAAAAGCAGAATTACCCTCAAATGGATTTTCTTGAGGAATACTCATTGTTGCATTAGATATTCCTGCTCAGTGGCATAACACCCCAAAATCCTTTAGACCCATGGTCATCTGGAGGAGGATGTATGAGGCTTCACCCATGCTGGTTGCTGGGAAAGCTGGAGGTTGAGGTTGGAGGGAGGATGGACATGATGCAGCTGGAGCCAGCAGGAGCCCTGCCATGGTAGGCCAGCGGCATGGCATGGTGCCACCTGAGCTTGGAGACTCCTTGCCACGTGGATGTTTGGGTGCAAAGCCTGTGTGGTCATCCAATCTGGAGGACAGTCGCCCTATGTAAAGGGCACCCAGCCACAGGAGAGAGGGAAAAGTAATGTCATGAGCATGGATGCTGCTATCCGTGGGTGAGCAATGTCATCTCATGAGCTTTCATGACCACCCTTGTTTTGAGGGGCTATGTGTGTTGGCCCCCTCCTGCATGGGCGCATGGCAAGAAGGGAAGGAGATGACCTTGTGTGGAGGCATGGCGGAGGTCTGTGGAGATCCACGGGGAACCACAGGGATCCATGGGGAGAAGAGAGGGTCCCACAGGTGCTGGGAAGCAATTGGAGGTACAGCCTGAACAGGGGCTCCGGGATCCTCTTGGACTTCCTGGGCTGATGGTCACATCCTGCATTTTCTTGGTGACCCTTGGGTACCTTCTTCCTTTTTTTCATCCATGTTTTGTCTCGTGACAGATTAGAAAGCATTGCTTCAAAGGCTTGTCTTGCAGAACGTCCTGCACCTCTGCATCCTGGTAGGATGTGACTTGTGACTGCAGTGACTTGTGTCGTAGGAGGAGGGTCTACCAGATCCCATTTCCAGCTCAGAGGGAAGGACGTGTTGCTGTCTGATGCCCAGCACAGGGTTGTACCTGACTCCGGTGGTCAAGGGAGCCACGTTGTGCCACCTGCCTGGAAGCACATTGTCCCCTCTGGTGTCTGAGCATGGCAGAGCTGCTACTGTTGATTCGTAGATACATTCCCTGCCTCGTGAATTAAGAAGATGTTGTAATTGTCTATGTGAGCGGGAAGATGAATCGTTATAGTACAGAAAATTAGTTATGATCGATATTAATAACATTCCAAGGTTTCATAGTTTTCTTGAAAGTTTTACAACTGAGCAAGACGTACTTATTTACCCAGATGACTGCTTTAATTTCTAAGGCAGGGTTAAAGTATCAAAGCAAATTGGATCAGAAATTCTGCAAAAGTCTGTATGATTTTTAGTATCCTCTCAATGTGACAGCTAAGTAGAACCCTCTTGTTTTCTGAAAGGAAGAAGGAATGGGAGTTTTGAGACAAAATTTATTTTTGGGATAGTATTTTTTACCAGATGCTTAACAGAATAATGATTTGTGTGAGAAATGCTAGAAGGTAGATATATCGTATTTGTAGCCACGTATTGATATGGTCTGTGTAACAGCCTGGTTTGTGGTTTATAAATATCACCTAGAAGAGAGGATTTGGCTCAGAACTGTCTCCAGGACGAGGGCAATCCTCAGGGACTGTCACAGACTCAGGCCCCACCAGGGGCTTCTGCCTGATGTGCTGTTTTGGGGAACAATGGTCTTCACAAAATTTGAGAGAAAAGCCCTTCACTTAATAGGCATGTATTTGTGAGAATTTTTCCTAGTGCCATAAAATATGGTTGTCTTTATTTGCTGTTCCATGGCTGCAGATGCTGCAGTACTTTTCTAAGTACGGAGGGGTTTTTTCCCGGTAAAGGCACATTTCACAGGATTTCTGTAGAAGTATCTGTGAAAGAGGCCAAGTTAAAACATGCCCGCTGACACGCTTGCCTCCGCTGGCACATCAGCTTTCAAATCTGTGCACAGAAGCTCCTTGAAAGTCAGTATTTCTGCGCATCTTCCAAGGCTCACCCGAGTCTCTGCCGTCGTTCTGCCAGGGAAAGGCACTCTTTTTAATGGGATGTCATTAACACTCCGCTGCCGAATGATTATTTCCATTTATAATAGCAACAATATGTTAACTTCGACAAGTTAAAAATTAAGATCCTGGAGCTGCCAGTCAGAGTGCAAGGGCTGCTGGCATTCTTTCATCATCGCTGCTATTTTTGTGTGGACAGATTTAGCATAAAATAGGTGCGATGCAAAGTGTCACAGTGGATTTAGTCCTTGTCCAAGGCGTCTCGGTTTTGGAATGTGGCTCTTCGTATAAAATTAATCAAGAAAGTGTCAATCTTTATCCATGGGGAGGTGTAGGAGGGGAAAAAAACAAAAACTGGTTGTATAATTTGTGACTGGTGTTTCTCAGGACCTGCATCTCCTCCGTGCAGCTCTGGCAGTTGGGATACCATCCGTAAATTTGGTTAAAGCGGGGAAAAAAAAACCCTCATCAGTGTTGGCTGTCAGGTTAGCCCAAGATTAGATAAATCTTAATTACTTCTGCTAGATTTGATTCTGACTAGTCACACTGAACTCGTTATAAGAAGTTATGAGGTCACTGAGGGGGAAACTGAGATTCATGTGCTGTGCTACCTGGTATGAGTCTCTGAGACCAGGTTTGTTTGGAGCTCTCGATTTTGCGCTGGAGAGGATGAGGAGCTGCTCCTGATCCATCCTCTCCACCCCACTCGGGATTTGGTGGATACCTGGAACAGGCTGCCCAGGGAGGTGGTGGAGTCTCGTGCTCTGGAGACATTCAAAACCCCCCTGGACACGTTCCTGTGCAACCTGCTCTGGGTGGACCTGCTCTGGCAGGGGGTTGGAGGAGATGATCTCCAAAGGTCCCTTCCAACCCCAAGTGATTCTGTGATTCTGTCATGTTCCCACCAACTCATCTCTTTTATAAACTGACCTACTTAGTGACTCTTTGCGGAGAAGTCTATACCTTTGCCCATCCGTTTCATCCTATTTTGAGCATCTCCCATAGCATCTAGTATGTCCTTCCCTTTTATTTCAACGAGGAGACCATTTTATTTTTTTTTATAGCTTTAGAATAGTTCTAGGAAACGCTAAAGTAAAAGAAATTGTGTCCTTTCTGAAATACTTCGCATTTTTCTAGTCCGTTAGTCTGAATGTACTGACTTTGGCAGCATGGGGGGAACAGCATGAGAAACCGTAAGTGGTATTAACAGAAATGTAGGATTAACAGAACAGAGTCAGTTTGTGCTTCTTAATAAATGCCTTCCTAAAATACAATACCCTTTAAGAGGAATGTTCATAGTTGACAAGAAAGGAAAAAAAGAGCGATCACTATCTTGCTAATGAACTGGTAAGTCTGAATATTAAATCGTCTACAGAAGCTACCTCTCAGCTTCTGTCCATCCCCTTTCTCCTTCTACTTTACAGTAGACAACTTGGCTGAGTCTTTCTTTGGGGTTAAGAAAAAGCACTTTAGCATCGAGTACAAACCCTATTATTGGTCCCTGTCTCTAACACACAACTTGTGTGTGCTTGTATAAATGTATCTGTGTATATATGTAAAAATACGGGTTTATATTAAAACATGCATTAAAAATTTGAATTCACGCTGATCATAGATTGCTCCATTCTCACAATACAGACCGGGAAACTTGCAGCAAGTAAAATGCAAAGCTTTGAGGAGTTTTTATGACTTTGCAAAACCTTCAGTGCACGGTGGTGCCAGGGCTTCATTTTTTACCTCCTGTGGCCTCTCGGTTCCCTCTGAAGGTTTTGTAGTGGAATAATTTGTGCTGGAACAGGTGAAACTGGAAATGGGGCTAGCAGAGCATGTTTCAGGTGATGTGTGTGTTGAGGAAGCGCCACGGTACTCACGGGTATTTGGCAGGAGGTGGTGGGTGAAGGCAGGGGCTCCATGAAGCAAATGGCACAGTGAAGAAGTCTTGTAGCCAGATTGGTTTTTTTCCTCCAAGTCTGAAGAGAATTAGCGTTCCTTGTTATCTTATTGCAGAAAAGAAGGGCAAACTGCTGACATGTGGGCCCTCTTGGGGCTGGGGTCAGCAGAGAGTGCCCTCAGGCTCCCCACAAAAGGGGGAGGTGGCACCTAGATCCTGCGTGTCCTGTTGACCCCATTGAGTCAGGTTTTCATAGCAGCTTTGTTGCCATTTCAGGGTTTTTTAATTAAGAGCTCGGGTTTTTCCCTTAAGTCCTTGGTGTGCAGAGGCTGCTGTAGGGACCCGTTCCTGGACCTCTGAAGGCTTTCTCTGGAGACAAGGGTGAAGCAATTGGCCGGGTGAAGCCCTTGGCTTGCTGTTGCGTGCAGAGCGTGAGGCTGGATGTTCTGCAGAGCAGCCTCAGCACCATCTCCACAGGGATCTCCGAGTCCAACCAGGATGCACCATGGTGTGGAGGTACCAACCTCATGCCTTCCTGAAGACCGAAGGGCAAAGCTGTTCCCTATGGAAGAGCTGTACAGACGGATACTGGCTCTTTGAAAACCTTCTTTGGGGTGGTTTTTAAATTTTTTTAATTTACCCAGAATCAAAATATGAAACCTCAACATAAAAAAAAAAAAAAAAAAGATCTTTTTGGGCACACAAGGACTTTCCCAGACCTGTTCTTCCCTTCTTCACTCTCATGAAAAAGCTTGCACATCTGCCAGACTTTAAGTCCTGATCTGATTTTTCCCAGTTTATCATTCCTTCCCTGATAAATATTTTCTTCTTGAGACTCTTAAGACTAGAGGGGGAAACCCACAATTCTCTGTCTAGGACACTAACTTTTGATGGTCTTCTGTTTTGAAATGTTCTTGCCCTTTTAGAAGAGGAACGCGCTGTGGTTTGGTGGGGGGTGGACATTCTTTCACCAGGGAGGTTTTTCCCACCCTCCTGAGAATCCAACACAGGGTTTGACCAACACATCAACTTTTGGAGGAGTGCAGCCCATCCTGGAGTGGGGAATGCCCTTGGATTTTGACAGCCACGTTGCCCTTGGGTGGTTGGATGCTCGGTGTGGAGCTTCTCAGTGTCCTGGGGGTGAGAGCAAATATTTTTGGGCAGAAGAGCAAGGACTGTCACGGCGGCTCCACAAGGAGGGTCTGCAGCGCCCGTGTGATACCCGTAGGAACACGGAGAGTCATACACAGAGTCCTTCTGGTCTCTGAGGCTTTAAATAGCGTTCGGTAAATAAAACTGTTCTTTGAGCAAGGATGAGAAAAGAGAGACAAGAATAGCTGTCCATGAAGTATCATCCCTCTGCGCAGTCAAACAGCTGCTCTGTGGAAGAATTAGTGCGAGACTGTGTGGTTAAAGGTGATGTCATGAAAACGCACAGCAAAACTGCCAAAGCAGCATTAATTCTGTGCTGTCGTAAAGCCTGACTTGCCATTCTGGTCCTGTAACACAGGTTTTCACATACGGAAATGTAGGATGTCAGTCTTATTTTTTTTTTTTTTTTCAGATGTGGAATCTATTGCTTTCTTCTAAAAACACACATTGCTGCTCTGTAATGCATTTAAAACTTCATGTATTTTGTTTCATTTCCCCATCCCTGGAGGGGTTCAAGGCCAGGTTGGAGGGGGCTTGGAGCAACCTGGTCTGGGAGCAACCTTGGAGCAGGGGGTGGCACTGGGTGGGCTTTAAGGTCTCTTCCCACCCAAACTGTTCTGTGATTCTGTGATTTTAGTCATGTGCCCTTACTTGTAAACTACCAATTGAGCATTAATGGGCAAACCAGATTTGCTGGAAGATCTTTTCATAATTCTTCTCTACTCTTGTTGTGATTTCTTTTCAACCAACTCTGCTCCAAGAAAACACGGAGAAAAATGGAAAACCTTTTTTGTTTGTTTGGTTTGGTTTTTTTGTTGTTGTTTGCTATGACTTTGCGTTATTTCCTGACTGTTCAGGATCACAGATTTCTAGCTGAGAGCAGAGATCAGCCTGGAGCACGTTGCACCAGCGAAGCAACAAGCTCTTGCCAAGCAATAGCAGAAGGGACCAACTACAAAGCCCTCTGCCATCCCAGGTACGAACCTGCGGTGCAGAAGGCTTTTTGAGGTGAATCCCATACAAAAGAGAGGCGACCTGCCTGCGGGTTTCGGGAGGTAAACTGTTTGCCGCTGTGTTGCGGTAACACACGGCATGTCACGGCTTGAGCCAGAGAGGAACGGTGCTCGGACAGTGTATGGTGGAAAAAGCTATTAATTTTAAGGCACTTTCTCTTGTTTTTGGCTGTGAGCTGTAATTTACTGTGATTATTTGTTTCCTAATAAATTGTGTAGCTCATCTCGGCATCAAGACACATTAGGCTTTCTGCTCTGATGTCTGTTACGCCGGCTAATTTAATTCCTCTTTGGAAAGGAGTTTATGACCAGATGTGGGAGGTTTGACTGGAAGATACCACGCAGCTTGTTCTCTCTATCTGGGTATACCCAGAAGGTCAAATTCTGCTCCTTTCTGCCCTTAGAACTTAACTGAAGTCAAGAGAGCTCTGTAGGTGTAAATGAAAGTACACTCATTAGAGACCGGCGCAGGATGGGAGGGGATGGAATTTCAAGTAAAGGTGGTAGCACATGAACGAATTGGCTGCTCGTCCATCGAGGAAAAGCCATCCCAACATTTGTCTCACAAAAGCTTCCAAACACTTCAGCTGGAGCGGCTACTCTTTAGCTAATGGCATTAAAATAGGGATTTTCAATTTAAATAGTATTAAAATACAGAGTAGCGACTACTGACACCATTTAACCGGGGATATAACATGAATGCTTATTATTAATTAGTGAGTGAAAAAAGCTTATTAGCCAGCTATGTCGTGGCATTGTTCTGGAGACGAGTGTTTTGCTATTAAGATTACTTTGAAAGCAAAGATAGTCCAAAGCTAAACGTATGTAAGGTTGTTCTCCCACTTTTTTCTCTCCCTAGTTCTCTGCTCTTTTTGCTCATCTTTGCAAGTTGTGATGGGGCAAATTCTGCTTTTCAGTGTGAGTTGGTGCCAAGTTTGTGTGTGCAAAGCAGAGGTTTGTCCTATGCCAGCCTGGGCATCGGTGGTGCCCGTGGGTGCCACCGCCGTGCCCAGCCTCCGGTGTCAGACCCTCAGTCCTCGTGTCACTGCTGCCTTGCTACCCAAACCAGAGCTTTTCTACATTTGCTTTTCTCCTTTTAGAAGTTGTTCTTGCGTGTTTTGTGTGCGTGTGCCATCTTGCTCATTTAGAATCATAGAATCATGGGACCATTTACGTTGGAAAAGGTCTTTCAGATCATGGGGTCCAACCACCAACCCAGCACTGCCCAAACCCCCACTGACCCATGTCCCTCAGCACCACGTCTGCCCGGCTTTGAAACCCCTCCAGGGATGGGGACTCCACCACTGCCCTGGGCAGCCTCTTCCCAGGCTTGACAACCCTTTCCATGAAGGAATTGTTCCCAATATCCATCCTAAACCTCCCCTAGTGCAACTTGAGGCCGTTTCCTCTTGTCCCATCGCCTGTTCCTTGGGAGAAGAGACCGACCCCCCCTGGCTACACCCTCCTTTCAGGGAGTTGTAGAGAGCGAGAAGGTCTCTCCTCATCCTCCTTTTCTCCAGGCTGAACACCCCCAGCTCCCTCAGCCGCTCCTCACAAGACTTGTGCTCCAGACCCCTCACCAGCTCCGTTGCCCTTCTCTGGACACGCTCCAGCCCCTCAATGTCTTTCTTGTCTTGAGGAGCCAAAAGCCACCCCAGTTTCTGCCTGCATTGTGCCTGCCCTGGCCCGGCGGCGTTTGAGGAGTCGTTTTGGTTGGTTTAACACCCATCCTACAAAAATATCCCCTGTCGGTATCTGTGTCGCCGCCTTCTCGGGGGGAAAAAATAGAGCTGAAGGGTGCGGTGCCGCATCCTCACGGCTTCTCCTACACACACCGATGGCAGCCAGGCGGGGACGGAACGAGGCAGCAACCTCGGTGGTTGCAGGGTAAAATCATTTATAAACACCCCTCCACGAAAAGCATGCCAAGGAAGAAATCCAGGTCTTTTGCCATATCGGTAGTGATTTTGCGATTGATTTCCTGGAGCAAAATTTTTAATTTTTACGACATTTTAGTGCCCTATATATTTGTGATGTATTTGTCAATGAGATGAGCAAAAGCCGTATTGGTTTGTAATGGTCGTAAGAACCCCGTAAGAAGGTATATTTAATGAAGTGCGGTGGACCCTGTGGTGAGAGTCGCGGGATCAGCCAGAGGTTGGGCTGAAAAGGACCTGCAGGTCCAGATGTTTTACAGCCCGTCCTTTATTAGCTTGAGCAAACTTGGCGTCTCATGTATGGTGACAAGGCAGGAACACAAACCTCTTAAATAACTTAATTCTTTTTCGAAAACCGCTGAGGAGAAGGTAGGAAACTATGAGTCACTTCGTGCTTTGAGAATCACGAACACAAACTGGATCCTGATCCAAAGGTTCCCCGAGATCATTAAAACTTGCATTAACTTGCATGAAATATGAATCAGGCTGCCAGAACTTATGTATTTAGCACAGCTTTATCAGAGGTTTTATTCTGCATGGAGCTAAATACAAATTTTTTTAACAAAGCTGATGGTTGTACTTAAAATAGTGCACAGTGTAATGGAAGTATAAAAATACTGGTCAGAGATCACTCCGAGATGCCTTTCACTGTTCCAGAAACTGTTCTGCACAGTGTTGTGCCCTGATAATATTTCAGCTTTTTTTCTGCAAAATTTAGTAGGGAGACACCCCACTGAGCTGTGCTAACTGATTACATCAAGGGCCTGTTACGGGAAGGTCCAGTCTGGTTTGCAGCTTGTGTGTGGTGGAAGGGAAGGTTGGATTTTCTTGACCAGAGATCAGCTGGATTAGATAGATCTTCAGCAAAAATGGCAGTAAAAAGGGGGTGGGGGGGTGAAGTACTCACCCACTACTCTGCAGTAGGTTTGCATAGATTAGCTTTTTTGTTAACGCTTATGGGTATAGAGCAGCTCTAAAAGCTTGGTTGTTGGATTGGTTTTTTTTTTTGGTGGAGTCTTTAGATAGCAACGGGAGTCATTTTATGCACCAAATAGAGCTGTGGTATTTGCAAGCCCTGACCAGAACTGATCAAAACTGGGCCCCGGGCCAATTAAACGTAGATAACGAAAAGTCCTGGAGCATCCTCCCGTAGCATGCTGCTGCTGGAGGGCCATGTCCTCCTTCCGTGGCCTTCCCATCGCGTGCTCTCCAGGGCAGCTCCAGCGACAAGTTCACTTGGCTGCAGCTTAGCGAGTTTTTGTTGGCATAACTAGATTTTCATAGAAAAAAAAAAAAAGGTACCGGCTGAGATCCTTAGGTACGTTAAAAAGATGTTTTCAGCTATCACCTTAAACTATAAAGGGCTTTGTGGCAGGGTTGGGACGTCTGTCAGAAGTGACGTTCATATGGTTGATCCACAATGTGGCTGACCCATAATATATCCATTAATACGGGCTGGACTGCAGGACACCTTTTTGTCCTTGGGTTTTTTTTTTAATATTCTATGAATGCCAGCTTGGCTTTTCCCATTTTCCTCGCAGAACGTGGTTGGCCAAGGTGTGTTGTGGAGGTCGGGAGAAGAGCCAGACACCCCAGGATCTGGCTGGTGGTGCCGGGGGGCTGCACTTGGTTGTACTGCAGTGTGGCTGGAGCGGGTCGGCATCCCTAATAATTGACTGGCACTGCTGTTGTCAGGGGAAACTGTGGAAAAGTGCATTGTAATTGCTTGTTTTTGTAACTTGTAACCCGAAATACTCACTTTTGGTGAGTATTTTCCATGGTGTGTCTAAAGAGGAATTTGTTTCCTTTCAGTATTTTCAATTTTTTTTTTTTTTTAATTGTGAGAGTGAAAAGCATTTTAACTGTGTCTCTTGCTAAAGGATTAGCAGCAAAAGCACCTGAAATATATTGGTAAGGACCTTGGCTTTCATAAAGTAGTTCTGGTGGTCTTGGCTTTAGCTGTGGTCAGCCTGAGAGCCAGTGTCACAGTTCCCATCTCTGAAACTCTCAAGTCTATGTAAAAAATGAATGCGGGGTTTATGACTTTTGAAAGGAAAAGTATAAATAAAATTAAAAAAAAAAAAAAAAAGATTGAAAGCAATTAGCATTTCCCAGCCAAATAAAAATAACATTAGTTACTGTTAGCAGTGTATATGCTCATTAAATTCTTAGAGTATGACCCACAGTGAGTTATGGAATTAGGCTTAATAGTTTTGTAATACCCTGGGACAAGCAGATTGCCTTACCTGCCTAAAGTGCAAAAGAGGCCCTTGCTAAATCTGCCGTTATGAAGAAATGTCTTAAAACACATGTAAAATTTAAAAAAAAAAAAAAAAAATCTGAATTTTAGACAGGTAGATGTTCATATAAATTAGTAACAATCTCATAATCTTACTCTATGGCATCTTTAGAAGCTGAAAATTAAAAGTAATGAAAATGACACAGAAATACTTGGACTGGACACTGTCCATAAGAACTGGGAATCAGCTGTGGTATCTGTCCTTGCTTTGAGTTGTCTCTGGTTATGAGACCGTGCCTGGAAAACAGGCATCTACTCAACTGCGTGCCGTACCCTTCGGTTGCTCTTCCCGTTGAGTGACAAACGTTGGTCCTCTCTGTGAGATGGCACGTGTCTATGGCTTGGTGGCCAACGAGCCTGTCTCCATAAGGTGACCCGTCTCCTTCTTTCCATTTCCCTTTCCGTACTTAATTATGAGCCAGATTGCTCGCTGGTGATTTGAGCCAGGCCCCGTCGTCAGGCGTAATACCAGCGAGGTTCACGCTGTTAGAATTTGCAGCTTCATTTCAGCTGGGACGGTGCCTGAGCAGCCCCGGCCGGGCGCCCGGAGCAGGTGAGACTTACGGATGAGATAATCAGTAATTTATGAGAATGGTGAAATAAAAGTGGCATCTCCAGGCCAAGAAAGCAGCCATTATGATGGGATCATTCATCTTTCCCGTTTGCCAGTTTTTGATAGATTATTTTAGTGGTTTCAGGAGACTTTCCTGACTGGGAACAGCAGTAAAGCCCTGGAATCCCATGGCCCGTTGGAGACCAGCCCTCGGTTTGCAGGCTGCCAGGGCTATGGATCCACTACAAATAATTCCGCCCGCTAGTGGGTTTTTGTGTTGTGGGTTTTTTTGTTTTTTTTTTTTTTTTTTTTTCTTCCTGCTTCTGCTGTTCAACTGATGCCGCTTTCTGTAAAGAAAATGGTGGGAAAGTTGGTGGCAGAGAACAGATACTGGTATTTTTCCCCCATGTTGTATATTCCCTGTCTCCTGTGGAACTGTGTATCTAACTGTCAAATTCCTTCCTTTGAACTTAATGTAAAGCAGCAAGTTTTGGTTTCCTTGCAGTTTATAACCCTCTCATGGAGTTTATCAGCTTTGTGACTGCATATTTTATACAATATGATCGCTACTCTGCATTAGCCCAAGTTTGTTTGTGTTAGGGTAATTTTACATTTTCATTAATCAATACTTTATTGCCTACGTGTATGTATTATTTATTTATAGACAGTCTTCTCTATATACTTTGCCTTATAGATAATAACCCTTGAAAAGCTTAAAGGGGAATTTTCTTTTAAAACAAATCTGTCTTCTCCCATTTGGACAAGTGCAGATTTTAAAATTACCATCATCAGTGATGTCATCCCTGATGCCTGTAAAGCTCTTCAAAGAGTCTTCTAACAAGTTTGCCCTCAGCTTGCTGGTTCATTTTACTTTCAGAATAAAAATTCATCTTTCCTTAGAAACGCTGAGATCTTAAGAAATAACATTAGTTCAGACATTAATGGTATTTAAGAAAATAAGGGACCTGACCTTGGTATTTGGCTGTAGGTTGTAGCAGCATTGACATGTAAGAAGGTGAACATCAAAGCCTGATTTCACCTGCGTTGGGAAGGTCTCCAAGGTGTGTAGAGTGAGCTGGAGAGCCAGCTCCTTGCTTGGTGGGTTCACACTTGTGATGCAGGACCATGCTCCAGGTCGGCAGCGTCTGTTCTTGCTCCTCTTCAGAGCAAAGAAAGATAAGGCAAAGCCGTCGTGTTCTGGCAGCTCCTGTGGAATACGGCCATGGAGTGACAGTTGTCATCATGCATACGCCGCTGCACAGTCATGTCCGTTTCCCTGACCTCTCATCTCGTTCTTCTTCAATGGGAAGTGCCATGAGAAACCCAGTGTTATGTCCCGGTCTGATTGTTGGTCCAGGAGGGGTTGGGGGAAGCCCTTGAAGCTTCGCCAATAAATTTTAGTCGATGATAGTTAAATCTTTTGGGTATTTTTAAATATTGTGTTCACGTCTTGATCAGTCATTCCGACCTGCGTTCCACTGTTCTTCATCCTGAGAGATGCTGGTGTATAGAACTGGTCCTGGGCTGGTGCTCCTGTCTGTCCTGTCTGAGGTGGTGGTGGAGAAGCACACAACATGCTTTTCAGAAGCCTGCCTTAAGCTCTTGCATGAGTCAGGGCTTGTTCCAAAATGGGGAGTGCGGTGACTAAATATTATAGAAATCTCAGCCCATGTGCTTCAGCAGCTGGGTTTTGGTTGGGTTTTTTTGTGGTGGGTGTTTTTTTTTTTTTGGTTTGTTTTTTTGGTGGTTTTTTTTTTGAGTATACATTGGCATTAGTGGGCACTTCCCTATAAAATTATTTGGGATTCTTTCCACCAGCTGGAGCCTTTCCAGTTTGGTCCAAATGACCTTCATTTCATGTGAGTTGAGCCTATGTTTCTTTGCACTTGACAGTTGAATGAGAGTTTTATTAGTCCTTCCAAGTGGCTGATGCTGTAAGGGTGAGATTAAACCTAAGGCCGGTCGTTTTACCTATCTGAGACCTTTCACTCCAAAAAGACTGTTGAGTGGGGGGAGGAGTGATCTAAAATTAACAGTATAATATTTAAGCACATTTTAAATGTCAGTTTGTGGACTAATATGGTTTACTACTGGACAAAAGATACCTGTAGTGTTCTTCATAATGGACTTCTTATGAACTTAAAGATTTGTTAATGTAAGCATTTAAACAACTTCAGAAGCAATCCTTGGCCATTGCAATTCTCCCTGAAAGGCTTTGCTGGTTTTGATAATTTGCAGCATTCCTTCCAGTTTAACAGTTTTTAAAAATATACTTCCCAGTTTTGGTGGAAGGAAACTTTCTCATAGGAAAAGTGAAATCACCATAAAAAGCATGTTATTACATCATATGAGTTAAATGTTTTAAATTTAACTTGTTACATTTGTTAATCGTAGGACTGTGAATTAATTAAACTCCTATTCGCATATGTGGGATTTATATTAGCTGATGAATCTCTAAGAAAAAGGTTGGGGATGTGTCAGCATCTCCTGGCTCTCTGAAAGGAAAAATACATGCAGTTAAAAAGAATTAGAGAAGGGAAGACATCAATAACTGTGTCCTTCATCCTTCTGGACAAAAAGCGTGCTGGAAGGGAAGCTCTTCTTCAGGGGAAAGACTCTGATAATCAGCCTGGGGCTGATATTGAAGCTTCTTTGAATCTTCTTATTCATTTTTCTCTCAAGCTAAGTGGATGCGTCTCATCCTCCGTATAGTTGCAATTAATGAAAAACCTATAGCCCCCTTCAGCACATCTGAGCATTTTTCACTGCTTTTAATTGACTTATCCAGCATCTAGTGTGACTTGATGGACTTGGATGGCTTTCCTTTAGTCCCTGCCCTTTGAACATTTCTTTTTCTGCTAACATTTCACATTTGAGGTTTAATCTCTTGCAGCTTTATTAGGAAGAAATTAGCTTCTACAAGAACTGAGCTGTGGAAAATGGATATTTGGATCTTATCCTAATTCCGAGCGGTGCTGCTGCGGGTCTCATTAATATACCCTGCACAGGCTGGTTCAGGGGAGAAGAAGCCTCTTCCTGCAGAGGGTGGATCAGCTGCAGGGAGTGCAGGCGGAACAGGCTGATGGCTTTTACTCTTCATTTTATATTCTATTTTTACTCCAAATGTTGTAATGCCCCGAACAAGCATTGCTTCCTGCTGCCCCAGAGTGGTCCGGTGGTCCAGGCAGCGGCGGGGACTCCTCCCTTTGACCTTCTCAATGTCTTTATCGGACTGAACCCATTCCCTCAGGTGGTTTGTGCTGTATCAAGCCGTTCTGTGTCATCCACAGTCCCTTCTCACCGCTTCCCATCCTTCCAGGTCCTGCTGGATACTGGTATTTTTTTTGCCCACTGGTAAGACGGTGTTTGGCCATGTTGCAACATACCTTCTCTGCTTGGTCCCTCTTGTCCAACCAAGGATGGTCTCCTGCTCTCCTGGTTGTCCTCGGCTCAGCTGGTTTTAATTCACTCGCACAGAGGGAATGGCTTCAAGCTCCAGCAGGGTAGGTTTAGACTGAACATTAGGAAAGAATTTTTCACAGAACGAGTGGTTGGGCATTGGAACAGGCTGCCCAGGGAGGGGGTTGAGTCACCATCCCTGGAAATACGAAAAAGGTGACACTTGTGGAAGAAGGTTAGGGAACATCAGGAAACAATTCTTCATGGAAAGAGTGGTCAGACACTGGAAGAGGCTGCCCAGGGAGGGGGTTGAGTCACCATCCCTGGATGTGTTTAAGATTCGTTTAGATGCCGTCCTGGGGGATATGGTGTAGGGGAGAACTTTGTAGGGTAGGGTTGATGGTTGGACTCGATGATCCCAAGGGTCTCTTCCAACCTGGATGATTCTATGATTCTATGAAATGGTTTCATGTCTTCTGAAGTCACTGGAGAAGAGACAAAGCTAGAGAAGGCCCCAAAATGGAGACCTTGATTAAAAAATTTACAATTAAGCTTCTTTTCTGAATATTTCTTTTGTGAGCTTGAAGTCTATTTGACGTAATGCACTGGTTTACAGCGCTCTGCTTTCCCAGTCAAAAGTTGTGCAGCAGTAAATCCGGTGCCTGCTGAATTACGTTGCTTTACCCCTGGTGCTGTTGCCCCCAATCCTGTAGTCCCACCAGAAGAAATTTGTTGGGCTGGTTTGATGCTGCATTTTTTTCTATACACACACACGTACTGGCATTAATTTTATTAAGCTGCTGTAATTCTTTATTAATAATGTGTATTGCTTATTCCATTACGTTGTGCAGGATCAGTGTCAAGCTGACAGGCCTGTAACGATTCAGATTATCCCGTTTTCTCTATTAATCATTTGAAGATTAATAGGAGCTGCCTGGTCCATTCTAATTCTCCTTGCCGAGGACGTGTGATGTGTCGCAAAAGAGGTTATTGAAATTATACCCGTGACCAACTTGCCGATAGTCTTAGAACACAAGTCAAGGGCTCCAGATATATAGAGATAAAATCTCTAAAGACGTTGCTTTTAGAAAAGAAGGCCCAATATAAAGCAGAAGCGTGCAGAGGAGATTACCCTGCGCCGTCCTGGTGGTTCTTGCTGAAATAAACTCCCAGAAGTTCCTATAAATTCTCCTTAAACCAATGCTAGAACCACCAACAGAGACATCACTATATTCACCGCTCCCATAAGCGATTGGTTTATTTTACTTCTAGATTTCTAGAATTATCGCTTTATTTTACTTCTAGATTTCTGTCCCATTTCTAGATTTTACTTATTTGACTTCTAGATTTCTTCCTAAAATCTTGGCAGCGAACAGCAGGACAGCCGTTTGGCCTGAGCACTTTGGAATCCCATTTGGAATTCCTCCGATCCCTGGGGAAACTGCCCTCACCTGCTGTGGAATCCCAGCCAGGACAGCTTTTCTCCGGCATGCTGGAAACCACCCCAAAATTCACCTCCTGCGTCACCGTCGCTCCTTCCCGAGGCGTAGATCACCCCGCAGAAGGTGGATTTTCTGGGGATGATTTAACACAAGCACGGATCACCCGCAGGATATACATGCGAGTACTGAAAGGGGACGATCTCTCATGGCAACATATAAAAAAGTGTCATGTTCTTTACAAATTGTGACAGGCAATGTCATTCTGTTTGCTTATTTACAAGAAAAGTAATTCATCAGAACTCAGCAGCAAAGGAAGAGATAATAGCTATTGAGCTGCCGTTTGATTCTTAATAGTTTGGGTTGGTGATTTATTTGTCAGGAAAATGTTACCTTAAAATACAATTTTTCTGAATATGAACTTCTGGGTGATAAAATGGCTTTTTTTGGCTGATGGTATAGGCTGGCCTTGTACCGTGGGGAAATTCATACTTTCTCAGCTGTTTATGGCTCGCTCTCTTATCTCCTGAGCTATTGCCAGATTTGCAAAATAAGACCTATTTTAAGAAAGGAAGAGGAATCCCCACTGCTGTTTAGAGACTGTGAAAGTGTCTTCCAGCTGATGTTAGTCTCTCCTGAGGTGTTCCTGATTCACCAGGGCAGGATTTTCTACCTTTCTTCAGAGGTCTGGTGAAACTTGGAAGAAAAATGATGCAAAGCTGGTGCGCTGGGTTGGTCCGTGGAATAATTTAATTTTGGACTTCTCTTATGCCAACCGTGCTTGTTCAAAAAAGCTTTTGAGGCAGTTGGAGACTCCCATAGCAAAGAACTGTGTTATTTGGGAAAGAACCTGAAATAGGAGTTAAGGAAAGGTATCCTCCCAGCCTTCTCTGAGCTCGCTGGCAGAAGTCTCCCAGCCCCTTGGAGGTGTCACGGGCTCAGAAAATGCAGACACGTGGAGCTCCTTCTGTTTTCAGCGGTGGAGAATTACGAATTCTCTGCTCTCACTTGGCCGACGGCCATGGGTGGCACCACGGGGCTTGATAAATGGGATGCCTCCAAAATAGGGATGTTTCTCAGCAGACTTCTCGTGGCAGAGTGAACCACTGGACTGAAAAAAGCTGGCGGTGAATGGGGTAGCGGAGGGAGAGAAATCACTCCGAGTTCCAGAGCTGTCATCTGCCCATCATCACAGGTGATGTCTGTGGAGGACTAGAGATTAGAAGTTTATTAGACTGTGTGTTTGGGGGCTCTTCTCATGGCGTGTTTCTGTAGTGCTCTGAGAGTCTTGCCGGGCTGAGGGGAGCAAGAACACCGTTTAAGCTGCAGAAAAGTTTGCTAATTAAAGACTGTGATAGGAATGTAATCTCAGAGAAGCTCCAGGGAAAGGGAAATGTGTTCTTTTTACCTTTGCATTTTGTAACTGCAGCTGAGAACAAGGGAAGGGGGGAAGAAACTCAGCCTCAGGCAGCACTCGAGAGAAAAGCAGTCTCTTATTGCCATCATGTTTGGAAATGAAAGCTCATTGCTGGCATTTTGGTAAGATAAAAGAGGAAAGAGACTCCTAGAGGAAGCAAAGTAAGAGATGATAGAAAGGTTTACTTATTTATTGCCTTCCCCAAAGAGAAGCTAGCCTCAGAATGCCCCTTCAAGTTATATTCCCTGGGGGGAGCCCCGGCTCCTTGGTTTCCAGATTCCCAGAAGTGATTAACTGGAATAATTAAGGATAAATATTTTGGTTAAATATAATCTTTATGGACATTTTGTCTGGCTTGCTTTAATCTTCTTATCCTTTGCTTCAAGTTTTACTATTCAGCTCCTCTTAAATATTAATCAAGCTGACAATGTGAACTAAGTTTTAAGTGGAATTCTGATTTATCCAACTTGGGGGATACTCAGATGCCATTTTAGTGCTGGGTGCTCTCTGAGGGGTGAGGAGGAATTGGTAAGTGGGTAAATCATTCTTGGATGTCCTCTGGTAGAAGGTCCAACTGTAAAGGGTTGCAAAAGAAAAAAAATAGATTAAAAATTGTTATATCGATGTGACACCTTTCATCTAAAAGACTAAATAGATTAAATTTCTCTTCCAAACTTCCTAGTGCCTCTAAAATTCAGATTTGTTTGCGATCCTTTATGCTGTTGTGTTAATGGTTTTCATACATTCAGGAAGTCTGCCGTCCTTTGGATTCTGCTAATGAGGTGACTTGTCTTACTCATTGGGCAGTGATTTAAAAGTGACGTTGCTGTGATAACAGCAAGAGAAAAAATACACAAAACCGGCAGAAGGGAAATAAAAAAGGTGTTGAAAGCCAGTTGTGTCTCGATGAGGTAACTTACACGTATGTTAAATACCATGGTTTTACTGGTGCTCTGTGTCCACCTCCTCCTGGCTGAGCGTGTGCTCGCAAAGCCCGTGCTCAGCACTGCTCCGCTCTCTGCCGGGAGGAGAAGGGCAGGTTTTCTTCATACCTGTGACTTCTGTGTTTTCATTGCTCCTCAGAAGTGCTGGTTCCTCCGCAGGAACAGGTTGGACTCTTCTGGTTTTGCTTCTGGATTGTGTTCTGTTTTCTTTTTCCCCACCAGACCGAGGGTAAAGCACAAACCTCAGGGGTCCCGCAGCAGCCGCGGTGTCGATGCAGGGGAGCAGGGAGCAGGAGTTACCTCACACCGAGCAAATATGTGTTTGAGAGCACGGTGTAGGAGCATCTCCACGCTGCAGAGAGAGCATCCGAGGTTGGCACGAGGAAGGGGATGGTCTGGAGCTGCTGGCAGAGCTGGCTGGCGCAGCAGCCGCAGCCAAGGCGTGCGGGTCAGTGCCACGGGGCGATGTGCTCTCCAGGAAACGTGCTGGAGATGGGAGGCTGAGACGAGCAATTTCCACCAAGTCCTGGTTCTTCAGGCTGACCGAGGACAGCCAGCCCTGAGCTCCGGCTCTGTTTCATGCCCTGCCCTCCCCTTCCAGTACCAGCAACATCCCTCACGGATCCACTGAGTCTTTAATTATTGCCGGCAGCCGTGGATGTTAAATAACATTAGAAGCCATGTGCGTCTGGGAGAGTAAAGTAATTCTTTTTTTTTGGATCTGACCCAAACATTCCAGTTTGTGCCTTTATGATATACATAAGGAGAATGTCACGAAGTTGGAGCAAAATCAGTTGTGACAGATACACATGCACATCCCCAGCCTTAGCGTGTTTAAAGGTATGGAGGGCTCTTAAACTGTCTTGAGCTGCTGCCTCGTGGCTGCCCTGTAATGGAAACAAAATGAATCATTAATATTTAACATTGAGCCTGATCTTTTTTTTGACTGTTGGAACTAAAAAAACACCAACAACTTGCCTCCCTTTTTTTTTTTATAGCCAGTTGGAAAATACTGGCCAATACTTTTTGCAACGAAGAAAAAAGAAATATTCACAATTTTTCAGTTTTTGTGATCTGTTGCTGGAAGGAGGAATGAGAGAGCAAAGCCCAGCGCTCTACAGAAGGAATAACATGCCGTTATTGCGTGTCGGAGGAGGGACTGGGTGAAGCTGAGGAGCAGAAGCAGCGATGCAGAGACACGCAGCCATAGGCACTGACTAATTTTCACTGAATTTCACTGAATTTTTAGAGTTGGAAGGGACCATAAAGACCATCTAGTCCAACTCCCCTGCCGAAGCAGGATTGCCCAGAGCATGTCAGAGCATGTTACTCAGGGCTGCATCCAGGCGGGTCTTGAAAATCTCCAAAGAAGGGGACTCCACACCCTCCCTGGGCAGCCTGTTCCAGGGCTCTGGCACCCTCACCGGAAAGAAGTTTTTTCTCATATTTGAGTGGAACCTCCTGTGTTCCAACTTGTGCCCGTTGCCCCTCGTCCTCTCACTGGGAACCACTGAGAAGAGTCCGGCTCCCTCCTCCTTCAACCCACCCTTCAGATACTTATAAGCATTGATAAGGTCTCCCCTCAGCCTTCTCTTCTCCAGGCTAAAGAGTCCCAGCTCTCTCAGCCTTTCCTCATCAGGGAGATGCTCCAATCCTTGAATCATCCTCGTTGCCTTTCGCTGGACTCTCTCCAGTAGTTCCCTGTCCCTCTTGAATTGGGGAGCCCAGAACTGGATGCAGTATTCCAGTTGTGGCCTCACCAGTGCAGAGTAGAGGGGGAGAATGACTTCCCTCGACCTACTGGCCACACTCTTCCCTATGCAGCCCAGGATTCCATTGGCCTTCCTGGCCACAAGAGCACACTGCTTGCTCATTGTCATTTTGCTGTCTACCAGGACCCCCAGATCTTTCTCTTCAGAATTTCACTCCAGCGGGTCCACACAATGTTCTGCTGGTGCTTTGCATCAGTGAGTGAAAACGGGCACTGCAGGGCTGGTGTAATACTCGGTCGTTCCCTTGAGAAATCTGGAGTACGCCACAGCCTGCCGGAATTCTCCCTGCTCTGAGTGTTGGGGGTGACTTCTCGTTCAGTGGGTTGAATTGACCACACTCTACGTCTCGCTCCTGTAAAAGCTCTCCTGGAAGAGTGATAGTCCGAGGGGATGGTGCCACTCGGCTGAGGAGGTGCTGCGACGTTTCTAAGACCACATCGCTGCTGGTGGCTGTCGGTCGTAACATAACATTTTAAATACAGTTTAAAGAGGTGACAAGCGAATTGCACGTCCAATTGGCCTCGTATTTCTCAGTATTTCTCACATTGCAATACCCTTGTCTGCTCTAACAATTAAAAGGCAGTTGGGTTAAAGCCTCTGTTACCTTCCCATATATTTCCTCATCTTCCTGTATGCAAATAAGAAGATACTGGGTAGCTTGGAAGCAGACAGGAAAAAGCCAGGCTAGTTTTCAGGAATACTTTGTGTGACACACAAAGTTTGACCTTTAATATGAGCTGGAACTGCCTCCTGTGGCAGCCAGCTTTTCTTTCCCTGCATTTTGTAAAATAGAGACCTTTTTTGACATGAGAGCTGGTGTCTTCAGGTATCACCAGCGGCTAAAACCCACCAAATCAACCTAAAGGTTTTTTCAGCTAAAAGGCTTATTCTGTTCTTTAAAAAGGGCTCATATAATTCCCATTACTGTCACTTGGAGTTATGTATAAAGGAGGCACAGGAAAGACATTCTAGAATGTAAAAAAAAATAACATTTTTAACATGAAAATGAATATCAAGTTATCGATGTCTTTAGATTCTTAAGCGACAAATATCAGACCTGTTCAGTTACAAAAATAATTTTTGTTCTTTCGGTGTTTCTCAGGTTACAATGTGAATTCTTTTAAATATTTAAATACGTAAATATAAATACATACTTTACAAGTGTGTAAATATAAGCACATACATTTGTAAATACAAATATAGACATATAAACATGTAAACATCAAAAACCATACATAAATATATAAAATGTAAACAGAGAAATATAAATATTTAAACGTGCAAATGTAAACACCGGTCTTTTTCTTGTATTTTGTAGTTTGCTTTCTTCCCAGGTACTTGCCGAGTTTCTGACACTGCGATACGTGGGTTTCTCTGTTGATCCATGGAGCCAAGGGAGGTGGTGATGGAGGGTGGTCATCGTCCCCGTCTGCTCTGCCCTGGTGAGGCCACATCTGGAGCACTGGGACCAGTTCTGGGCTCCCCAGTTCCAGAAGGACAGGGAACTGCTGGAGAGAGTCCAGTGGAGGCTACGAGGATGCTCAAGGGACTGGAGCATCTCTCGGCTGAGGACAGGCTGAGGGACCTGGGGCTGTTCAGCTGGAGAAGAGCAGACTGAGAGGGGATCTCATCGATGCTGAGCAATAGCTAAAGGGCAGGTGGCAAGAGGATGGGGCCAGACTCTTCTCAGCGGTGCCCGGGGACAGGACAAGGGACAATGGGCACAAACTGGAACACGGGAAGTTCCACCTAAACATGAGGAGGAACTTCTTTCCTGTGAGGGTGGCAGAGCCCTGGAAGAGGCTGCCCAGAGAGGTGGTGGAGTCTCCTTCTCTGGAGACATTCAAACCCGCCTGGACACGTTCCTGTGGGACCTGCTCTGGGTGGACCTGCTCTGGCAGGGGGGTTGGACTAGGTGATCTCCAGAGGTCCCTTCTGACCCTGACCGTTCTGTGAGCCCACTGCAGCGGTGTGGTCTGGGTGCGAGACCACAAGAATTAGCTGCACGAAGCTAAATTCCTCCTCTTTCCTGGTACAATTTGTTGTGTACCTGTTGCCTGCGGGGAAGGGTGGCTGTGAGAAAGGCGGTTGTGTCTGCTCTGAGCGTGGAGACGGGCCTGCCCTCAGGCAGCCGTGCTGGCTGCGTGAGGGGGAAATACCATTTATTCTGTGTCCTTGTGGGGCAAAACACCTCAGCTGGGCCAGTTACGCCTTACTGCTGATGGCACGAAGTTCTGGCCTCCATCTCCAGCCCCTATGGTGGTGGCGCGGGGGGCTCTGCCCGGCGGGTATTGGTGGGAAGGGGCCATGGTGGAACCGGCCCACACTGGTTTGGGCTGGTTGTGGGTGGCTCCTCACAGCCCTGAGGAGATGCTGAGCCCTCCCGGCCCCGTGCCGGGTCAGAACACCGTAAGATCATGTCAGCTTTCTTCTACAGAGTAAGTTCCTCGCCTCCATTGCTGAAGAGAACAGCTTAGAGGGGTGGTCCATAAGGACTCAAATATCAGACTTGAATGAAAAAGAATGCAAAATCTAGTACTTCTGTCAACATTTTTGAAGGAGTTTGTTGTGTTGTGGTGGAGTTGACTCATAACTTTTTTCAGTTCACTTCTTAGAGTTCATTCTTCATAAGCCAGCAAATCTGACAATCCAGATCTCCTCCCTGTAGCACGAGGAGAGCTCTGTGTGAAAGAAAAATTGGAATTTTTATTGAAATCCAGGTCGTTGTGAGGGTGAATTCAGGCTTCTGGTTGCTCTCTGTAAGGAGAGTTGGTTAATCCTGGAGAGTTAATAAGGAGTTGTCTTTGAGGGTGCTCATGATCTAGTGACAGCCAGCTGAATATGAGTCTGCAGTGTGCCCAGGTGGCCAAGGTGGCCACCAGCATCCTGGCCTGTGTCAGGAACTGTGTGGCCAGCAGGACTGGGGGCAGTGACCATCACCCTGGACTGGGCACTGGTGAGGCCCCACCTCGAGGTGACATTGAGGGGCTGGAGCGGGTCTAGAGAAGGGCAATGGAGCTGGTGAGGGGTCTGGAGCACAAGTCTTGTGAGGAGCGGCTGAGGGAGCTGGGGGTGTTCAGCCTGGAGAAAAGGAGGCTGAGGGGAGACCTCGCTCCCTACAACTCCCTGAGGTAAACCTGGAGGTATTTAAAATCCGTGTAGATGTGGTGCTCAGGGACATGGTTTAGTGATAACTTGGCAGTATTAGGTTAATGATTGGACTTGATGATCTTAGAGGTCTCTTCCAGCCTAAACTATTCTATGACTTGCTGGTAACTGTGGTCATGTGGAAATGCTCCAGCCCTCTGTGGGCAATTCATGAGTAATTTCGGCAAAGGAAATCAGCCGGGGACCAAAACAGCCTGTTTCTAAATGCCACATAACATACAAAATATGAAATGTGTCTGTATTGAATTAATTAGTGCTACGATTCGAGTAGCAAGAGTGGAATTTGATCACGGGTGAACCCGGTGGAGTGCTCGCATCAGTGTTTCCCTGATGTCAGCTAAAGGCTTAGGGATGAATCCCCAATTTTTTGTCCCTTGAGTGGTTCTCTATAGAATTGCCCAGGTTGGAAGGGACCTTTAAGATCATCTAGTCCAACCATCAACCTAACTCTAATAAAAACCGTCACTAAGCACTATGCCAACCTGTCTTTTGATCCCTCCAGGGATGGTGCCTCAACCACTTCCCTGGGCAGCCCATTCCAAGGCTTAATAACCCTCTCCGTGTAAACATTTTTCGCAATATCCAACCTGAATGTCCCCTGGGGCAACTTGAGGCCATGTCCTCTTGTCCCATCGCCTCTTCCTTGGGAGAAGAGACCGACCCCCCCCGGCTACACCCTCCTTTCAGGGAGTTGGAGAGAGTGAGAAGATCTCCCCAGTAGCCTCTCCCTATAGCCAGGCTGTCCCATGGCCGGGGACCAGTGAGGCTGAGTGGTGTGGGCAAGGATGGCCACCTCTGCAGGAGCCACGCTGGTGGGCAGAGAAAGGGCAGAAGCCATCTGTGCCTGCTGGGAGCCGGTGTCCCGGGGAGCATCAGCTGCCCCCCCCGTCATGTGGCGCCTGCCCCCGAGCCAAAACATGATGCACGTCTCCAGACGCTCTACCAGATGCTTTGGCCATGAGGTTGTGTTTCCTCTGCTAATCTGATTTAAGGTATTCAGGTGTGTTTTGCTTCAATAAATAACCTCTTAATATAAAAGGATTGCTATTTTGTCATTGTGCCAGAGATGAAAAGGGCCAGAGGGTAATTATATAAATGGGAAAAAGGAAAGAAAAAAAAATTAACTAAGGCTGTCTGTGATTATGAAGCTGGGTAGCATATTCTTCTAAAGGTAAGGTACTTCTGATAAAAAAGGAACTATGAACGGATTTTCAGTCTTTTCATAGCAAAACTTTAATCTGACAACTGGGTACTACAAATTAACCATGTTTTCCTGATCTGTGACCATCTGACATTTCATGTCAGCTCTAAGGGAACCACCCAAGCCTTTCCAGGTGACCTCGCTGGCGTTTGGAAGGTTGGAGGTGGGAAGCCGGTGGAAAGCTGTGTTGGAGAAGTCCTCCCTCCCCGGCAATGCAGGACTGCTGACGAGACGCAGCGGTGTAGCAGTGGCTTTTACAATCCCTTTCCTCTTCTGGTCTGAGCCAGCTTGTGAGGGAAGTGTGTGGTCAGATACATGTACGTGCAATCCTATAAATGTTAGAATCTCAGCAAATATATTCATATAGTGCATATAAACACGAGTCTCCTCTGTTGCTGGACACTCGTGGTGTTGCTGCATTGACTCTTGAGTGAAGGCAGCGGGGGCAATGGCACTTCTGGCGAATAAAATATTGGAATCAAAGTCTAATGGGCAAAACTGGGAGAATAAATCTGTCCTTGGTTTGCTTCCAGCCCAGATACCCGCAGGACTTACTCCGATGTGTGAATATGACTGCCTGAATGTGTCTGCTTGGGTGTCTGTATTTTTTTCTTCTAAATCGCTGTTATATTTTGAGGAGAGAAGGAGCATCTGGTGCGTCAGAAGGACAGTGCTGCGTGGAGCTGGAGTGCTGTAGGCTGTGAGTTAAGCCCCTCGCTGTGGGAGGTCACAGATTGTCCCCCCCCCTTGGCTGGGGACTCCGAGTTGCAGACCCGTGTTGGGATCTTGCTACCAGACAGGACTAATGAGCTTGGCCCTGGAAAAAAAGCACAAATTCCAGAGCTTGTCACTGGGAAGTCACAGGTGGGCTCAGAAACAGCTTCTTCAAAGGACAATTTATTCACTGTTTCTCTGGGCACTAGTATGTGAAATTGGGGGTTAAAATGGGATTTCATGCACTGAAAGTGTGGTTGGTGTATAACTCCCGTTCAGGCTAATTACCCTCATTTTTGCAGTGCACAGAAAAAGGCAGATTTTCTTAAATGTATTTTTCTTGAGACTTTTTCTCTCTCTGCTTTTTAAACCTAAGCTATGAGTTTTAGCTATATACACAAGTGGTTTCGTAAGGTTTCATTCGCACACTGGAGGGCTTGGTGGCAGAAACAGCGGAGCACCGTTAAAACTTGAGTGATGTATTGCCCGTGTCAGTATGAACATCTGTCCAATGGGGGAAAAAAACCAAAAACGTGGGCGCTTTGGAAATGGGAGCTAATGAAATGAAATTACCGAGCTGAGACACGAGCCATCCCGGCGAAAGGCACATCCGTCTCCGCAGTGAGGGATGGCTCCCGGCAGGTCCGAGGGGGAGCCGCCGAGCCGCTGCCTTGGGAGAAACACTTGGATAATGGGGGGGGGAAGCGAGCTGCTCATAACAGAGATGCGTGCTTCTGGCTCTCCAGCAAGAAAGAAAAAAAAATTTAAAAATTAAAAAAAAGAGAGAGAAAAGAGGTGACTGTCTAGTAATGACTCAAGGTCTGTATTTTCCCCTTTCCCTCACTTCAGTGAGATTTGGTAGGTGACGATTTTCTACAGACGATTCTTCTTTGAAGGTTTTTCAATTAAATTACTTAACACGGAAGCAGCCCCTGAGAGTGTCTTGAGGTGAAGGCGGAGAGACATGTAGCACGCTGATACGCCAATAAAAAATAACTAAAAAACTAATACTACCATAATTTAGGATTCCTTTAACATTACATATACTTATTTTCTTTCTATTCACTCATAAGTAAAATGAAATTAGAAAAGCTAACTGGATGTAGAATAAAAAAGCTAATTAGATCTCCTTCCCCCATTCCAGCCCTCACCCAGTCCCGGGGGAATACAGGGCATCCCTCATCCCGTCAGGGGGAGGTTTGCAGAGCACTGAGCATGTTTAGTGGAGTTAATTCTTAGCTTTCTAAGTCAGGCATGAAAGGTAAAACATATTCTTACTGCTGTGAAGATGGTGGTGTAAAACCTGAGAATTCCTTTGCGGCTCTTTCTTCTTTAATGCAGTAAATACAGTCGTAGGCAGCATTTCTGCTGCCAGGCTGCCAAGTGTTTATTCCCCAGTATATTTCCATGAGCTTCAGAGGAACTTACTCTATAGTCGCTTTGTCATCTGTTCCTTTCACTTTCTTATCTCTGCTTTTACTTTTAAAATATTTTTTTCTTTAAATAAAAATGTAAAACGTGCAGGATATAAAAAGTGTGTGTCCTTGCAATATGTACTCTGAACATACTTACGTTTACACCTTGTTGCAGCAACTAGAATCTTAATTTATGCTACTTACAAATTTCAGAAACAAAAAAATAACTCCCCAAAAGTGCTTTTACATTTTTTTGATTTCCTGAGACATACAGCTGAAGCCGAACAGTAGGTGACAGGGGTGGTAAAAGCTTGAACTGCAGCCTCTCTTAAGGTCTGGCTCTATTTGATTCATTTTTCAAGTTACTTAAGTGCTGTGGCACGAGTGTTTCTTGGAATGGAGTTGGCTGCTCTCCATCGCTGGCAAACAGCCCTATACTGTGTAGTCAGCTATTGCACGTTACGGCTTTGATGTTTACCATTGTCCCAGCACCTCTTCCTTTTTATTTTCTTTTTATTATTGGGAACATCATGACCAATAGATTCCTTTCCCACCTCTCGGCTCACATAATTACAGCCCTTTGAAACTCTCTCATTCTAAGCACCTCCTCCAGGTGTCATGTCTAGTTTTCCCTAATTTGGAAATCGTTATTTATGGCCTTAAAACACACATACAAATTCCTGATGTAGTTAGTGGGTGATCTAGGAACAGGCTGATAGCTCTCACATAGTGAAGGGTTTAGATTTCTGTTTTTGCAAACTAGATGTTACCAATGCATTTGCCTAAAACTTCTCAGAGTAAAATTAGAGGACTGTTTGAAGAAAATAATGGGTGAATTGAAAATGTAACGTTCTCCATTGTGTCGGTATCTTCTTTCTTTAATCCAGAGTCTCTCAGGCTTGTTTTGTCTCTGCTTTCTTTTTCTTGTTTTAGTTAGAAATGTTGTTATGTATTTTGCTGGGCTGTATTCTTGCAAAAAGCAGCTGCTTTTGCGGGTAGACATTTGTATGGACTCTTTGTTCGTTAAAAAAGAAAAATCATTCCTGACTCAGCACATAAATGTCTGATTTACCTTCTTTTGTCCTCTTCATGCAGTGCTAGGAAGGAACCTCCTGGATACACTTTTATAACCCGTTTAAACAAATCCTTTAAAATTTATTTTTCTCTCCTTGCTGTAGCACTAATTTGTGAGGGGTTTTTTTTTTGTGGTTTAGGGGTATTTTTTTGTTGTTGTTTTGGGTTGGTTTTTTTTTTAGTTGTAATTTTTGAGGACCTAATTCTTCACATATCTATTGTTAGATGGTATTAGTGAAAGGCCATTCCTGCTATGAGTGCCTGGGAGGGGATGGTTGCAGCGCTGGACCCTGGTGACCTTATCCTGTAGCTCTCTTTATGAGCAGACCTGAGCACCTGAACAAAATTGCTTTGATTTCAGCAGAACTCACATATGTCGCATCAAGAAGGGAATGGATTGCAGCTAACCTCGCCGTGAGGAAAATGCGAGTTGTGAAATCACAGCTGAGGAGCCGGGCAGGACATCAAATAAGGGCAAATACATCTGTGCCGTTCCTTGGATGGGGCTGTGGGTGACAACCACCCGGGGCAGGAACGTGCAGGGAGAGGAGGATCTGGGTCTCCAAAAGCCAGAGTGTTTTACTACAGGTTCTCAGGAAAGCTTTATTTCTCTCTGCTCGTGCAGACAGGACAAGTAAATAATTTCCTACCATGACGTCTTACAGTCTTACTCTTCCCTGTCCTATTATTTTTGTGGAAAGGTTTGATGGCAGTGTGTATTTCCTCTGGTGTGTGGTATTAGTTTGCCAGTTAATGGCAGAGAAGCAGAAACCGGGGTGGGTATACTGGCATTTATACTGGCACTTAAATCTCTCTTATTATAACCATATGGTGTTTGTAGTGATACCACATAAAATCATGCTTCCCTGATATACGTTCCTAAACCCTAATAATATGAAGGCCCTTAAGGAGTTCCTGAGCCAGGCGTTATGTCTGTGTATTACTTGGTCTTGGTTGGCTTTTTTTCCCCCACATGTGTCTGAATGCTTTTTAAAATCCGTTTATAACTTCGGCTGGTACACGATTCTGTTGCAAGGACTTAGAGAGAAACTATACATCTCGATTTCTTTTCTGTGTTGCTCTCGTGCACAAGATAAAATCAGTGTTACCTTTTGTGTACTTTTTGACCACCTGAAATTAGTACTGAGAAATAGATCTTTGAATGAGATACTAAATTATAGAAATTATGAGACACTGACTAATATTTATTATTATGTGACCATCTTTAACCATTAGATTTTATTATTAGCTATATAATACATTCATCTTTCTTACAGTTCTCAAAGCAGTGCATCTAAACATTTTTTCTAGTGTATCCCAAGTTTGTGGTTAAAATGGCATTGAACGTCGTATGGAGATATCCACAGCATATTGCAGCAAGCATCCTGTGGCAGTAAATCCTGTGCCGATGAACTACCTAACATGAATATCCTATTTTTAAATTCCTTTTAGGAGAGATGCTGCAGTATAATTAGAATGTTAAAGAGTGCAAGTGCATTTGAACTCGCTAAAATTGTTTTTCAAAGTGAAATTAAAGCTATTTTAAGCCTTACAGATGTTCTGTGTTTACTGGCAAACATAGAGGTGGCATGCACCTCACTGGGTGTCCAGAGGGAGCCTCTGACATTAGTTAAGTACGTATGTGCGCTTCTCCCAGTTTTTAGCAGCTTGATAGTTACTGAATAGACACCAAGGGACATATTTTCAAACTGGGCTTTAACCTCAATCTATAAAAACCACATTTACTTCTGCTGAAAGACATTTTTATGTGCAAGCTGGGTAATTAAGAATTTAATCACCCTTTCTTAAGTGAAAATGATATTTTCTGCGCAGAAAAAGAAGCAAAGTTTAGAGGCTTCGTTCTGGAGAGCTATTTGCAAGCTTGATATAGAGTCTGCAATGACTTGTTTGCCTTAAAAAAATATCACTGGATGGTAAATCCCTTGAAAATATGTTTTGCCAGGTATCCAGGAGAGAAGGAGCCGAGCCAGAGGCAGTCAATGACCTGCAGAAATGACCTTGTTCTATCCACTGGCGTACAGATCTGTCTGGGGTTTGATAGGCATGTCCCAGCTAATCCATTGCCGTGGAAATGATGTGCTGTTTCTAAGACCTCAAAATTATCATTGAATTATTTCAATTGCTGGAAGGATCACTGATCTAAAAATCCCTATTTCCTGATCTTTTTTGGTGAAAGACACTCACAGATTTGGGGTGAATGGGAGTGATTCCAGGAATTAGACGGTGGGCTTATCTCTTCACCGGAGACTTGTGAGCAACTTAGTTTCTTGATAGCTCATGGCGATATTAATCAGCTGGATATACAGGTGACATTGTGTGTGTGTGGTTGGACTCGATGATCTCAAAGGTCCCTTCCAACCATGAAGATTGATTCTGTGATTGCATTCTGTTGGCTCATCGTTCATCGCTTCCAAGCAACGGCATGTGGGACGTTCAAAGATGTTGAAAGTTTTGCCTAAAAAGTGACAGTGTTGTTTTGTTCATAGGATTGAACATAAAACTTATACTTGTAAAAAGGTCAGTCTAAATAAAAAGCAACTTCGTCTTAGTTATTGCAGCAATATGTCCAGTGGATAAATCCAGACGTACTAACCTATCAATGGGAAGGTTCCCCTTTTCAGTTATCCCTCACATTCCCTGCAGAGATTCTGTGGCAAGGAGAGAGGCTTCATTTTCATCTAAAATATATTTCAGGATAGTCTCAGCTCTTTCAGTGCTGTTGGCAGTGTCCCCTGGCCGTAAATGTGGGCAGTTCTCTCAGCTGGTGGTCATACGCTTAGCTGCCCTTAAGGACAGCGATTCCTGCGTTTAAGGAAACCTTTATTCCTTTTTGTCACCACAACACTAACACTGAGAGCCAGCTGAAAAAAATAGAGTGTACTGCTACAGGAGAAGTGTGCTCTGAAGGGGTTTCCTATTGAAAAGAAAGGCTGCAAGAGTGACTGGGGTTAGCTCTAGAGCTGATTTACAGTGCAGTGGAGGACAAAATATAGCCCAGAATTATGCATATATCATTCATGTTGCATTCCTTTTTCTCAAAGCTGCCTCCTGTGACTTTGGAAGATGATGGATATCGCCAGGTGCTTATATGATTCAGACCTTATGAAAATTAATTTGGTATCGTACTCTGACATTTGAGACCACTTTGCTATTACAAATGCTTCTGGTTACTTTATCTTTGTTGATGCTCGCACATAAGTCAGTACAAGATGTATTATTATTTGCCTTAATTAAGAACGGTTTAAAAATTTTGTGGCTTGCTACATTTCTGTTTTGTTGTGTTTTTTGTTTTTTTGTTTTTTTTTTTATGAACATTTGTATTGCGTGAGAAAAATCTACCAAAAGCATGGTGTAGGCAAGGTGTGTAACAGCTGGAAAATAAGTACTTTTTCTCCGATGGCTACTTCAGTGGAATACGCAGGGAGCACTACAGAAGGTACCATCCCGGGTCCCTTCTCATGGAACTTAAGTAAATAGTGAATGAGAGTGGCTGGATGAACTGGCTTCGGTTCCTCTTTTTAAGGATGTATAGCACTTGCTTACATTTGCTTGAAATAAACTCATGCTGGTATGACTCATATGAAATATGTATATTTAGATTACTCACCGTGATTCTGATTTTCCAGTGCAACCCTAGTAGGGCCATAAATTAGTTTTAGGAAGATAATCTTGGGAACATCCAGCTTGAAGGTTGTGGTTAAAAATACCTTGAGGTTTCCGAGATGTCCCTCCAGACATGGCACTGACTCTTGTGTGAGTTTTCATATGGCTTCTAGTTTTGCAAACTTTTCCAGACTTCAAAGTACCTTGTATGTAAGGTATAGTAAGGTATTGCTCAAAAGAGCCTGGAGACCCGGAGCTCCCTGTGGTGCCGTTAGCAGCCTCCTGGGATTCAGTTATCTCCAGATGAGCAAACTATTACTCAACTGACCTGAGACTCATCGAGTTGTACTTTGTGAGTGTATGTGTAAATACTTCCTTCTGTCTTGCTCTCCGAACTTTTGATCCTGTCGACTGATTTCAGTCGAATTTGACAGAGTAGAATTCTCCGGTATAGTTAAGAATTCACACCTTTGGGGACAGAAGGAAAAGAAAACTTCTAAGTGGTCTCACAGGTGTCCTGCTGAAGAGGAGGGTTGTGAAGTGAACTCATACAGGAGAGAAGCCCAAAGCAAACAGACTTGGCAAATATTCCCACTGCAGAAAAAGCTTCAGTTGACCGGAAGGAAATTTCACAAAAAGCATATATCCATAGGAAAGCAAGTTTTGCTACTGCTAAGTGTCGTGGAATCAGTTATTTTTCCAAGTCTGAATCCTGTGAAGAATGGGGAATGCACACTGACAGGAAACTTGGTTTCACATGCTCATTTTAAAGTCTGTCTTGATTAGAAGCTTCCATTTGACATTTAAGATAATAATTTACCATTTTAAGACTTCTTTTTTTTAAGCCAGACAAGGAAAGCTGTTCATCTGAAAAAGCGGAATTGGTTCTGCTGAACTGTGGTATTGGTTGTTTTCAGATAAATTCCATTCTGGGTGTGTGACGGAATTAGTTTCCAAACTCATGGCATAGGAATTGCAAGTAAGCCTTCTGGTAAGGGAAGATAGCAGTTTCTGATTGTAAGGGTTAAGCTGGGTGCTCTTCCCCAGGCTAAAATCCTCTCTTGGGTCCTCTTTATAGATGCACCTGATTTTTCATCTTTGAGATTAAATGATATATTTAAAAATACCATCTCTTGTAAACAGAACGGTGTTTGGTAGCGCTTCATTCTGTATTTATTTTCTGCTGAGATTGGAATGTTTTGCTACAGTTCTTCACATTTCCCCCAGTTTTTTGAATCTTCATATCGGGAGTAAAGTGTGATTTACCCATTTTGAGACTGGCTTTGCAGTAGTTTGTATTTGATTTACTTGGGAAGTCAAAGCCAGCAGTACCAGACAGTTTCTTGAAATCCGTTATATTGCATTATATACAGTCTTCTGTCTCCTTTTGGAGAGCCACAGTACCTGAAATAGAACATTCGTCTTATCGATGCTTGTAGGAAATGATGTTCTGTTCCTGGAATAGGTTTGGCTGTCTTTGTATCAAAGTTTCTTTCTTAAAACAGCAGTGAAATGGTAAAAAATGGGTTTGATACTTTCTAAAACCATATTCAACCTTGTAATTGTTGTAGTGCATTGTTAAGTATGAGCCCTTGGTTCCAGAAGGTCATTGTCATAATATTGATTTTCTTAGAACGAGAGAGAGGATGGAGAAAGAGAGAGGGACACTGCTGCTGGTAGCAAGAATATTCACGAAGAAAGAATAGAAATATTACAAACTGTAGAGGTGGAAGTGAGATCCGGTGAGGATTTAAGACAACGTGAATCTGGTGAACTCCAGCATCTGGGGGCATCAAGGCATGTCCAGACTCTTCTCTAGTTTGCACAGGAATGTTTTGACAGTTTTATTGATAATTAGAGATAACAATGCTACCGTATGAGTTGCCCTTCACTGTATACATGTGAGTTCCTGGCAGGTCATTAGGGCTTAGCTACTGGAAGGTGTACGCTGAAAGATGGGCTTAGCTGGGGCTTTTCTAACCACCCTCTTTGAGTTGGGAGATTCAGCCATGAAGGGCCACCTCTGGGAGTGGCAAATCCACGGCACTGAGTGCTCACTGCCAACAGTCTTTCCTTTTATTTCTTACTCTACTACTGTTTGTGGGGGGGGGGGAGGGAGGAGAAATGATTTGCAAGTTGTAAGCTATATCAAGAAATGAGGAAAAAAACCAGAGTTTCACAATTATTGGAAACCCAATGATGTCATGAGTACTTGGTTATGAAAGAATGAGACCCTGCCACACTGACAAATCTGAAGTAATTTATGATGGTCTCACTCTATTTCTCACTTAGTCCGTAAGAGATGGTTTTTTTGCAATATAAAACATTTTGTGAGTGCACTGGAAATCTTTGCGTTCCAACCAGTAATAACAGCTGCCCCTCTTACATCCTGCTTGGGAAGGGCACAGCAGCACAGGAAAATTGCTTTCATGCTCATAGTCCGACTCTCTTCTTATTTTAAAGGCTGTAAATCAAGCCTAGACATTAAAAAGCAAACAGTTTATTCTGGAGGAAAAATGTTTTCAAGTGGCTGAAGAATTTGGCCATTTGGAACAGCTTTTCTAACAAAATACATGCTTTTTGAAAGAAACAGTCTGTGATGTACTGCGTGTTCAGGTTGTACAAGCCTCCAGGTAGTAGATGTTCTGAAGAAGAGAAAAAATTTACTTACGATGCCATTGGAATTATTTTCTCTGAATATAAATTTATGATATTCAGAGGATGGATTCTTCCTGAATAAAAGTGGTTCAGCTCTATGCAAAGTTTTGAAGTGGAAATCAGTGAAGTACTCATGTGGTAGCTGGGTGCAGCTGAACTGGGTAAGAGGGAGAAAAACTATCTCTTTGGAACGCAATATTGATATGTCTTAGGTCGTGTTCAGACGTATTTATAGCTGAGAATATCTAGAAATCAGTCTTTTATGTTTAAATGTAGTTGCTTATTGCAGAAACAGGTGCTCAATCATTCATCCCACTCTACCACCTTTAGTGGACAAATTTATTAGACTGTTTTCTTGTTTCTTGTTTTGTCCTTTTCCTCATTAAAATTTCATGAAAAGTTAAATGCAAAAGAGAGTTGCTTTACTGCTATATTGAAACTGGTGTTTACTCGTCTGAGGCTGAATTTCTAATGCTACATCTGTTCCTCTCTGGTTTATAGACAGAACAGTATCAATATGCATAATTAAGCAGGCTGAATAATTTCCAGGATATCCACACTCTTTTACTTGCTTATAAGTTGGCTGGATGAAGCATTTGATTGATTTTTTTTTTTTATTATTTTTATTTTTTTTCCAGGCTTGTTTCTGGCTAAATTTTTTTGGTTCTTGATTTGCTTTTTGGTTTTGGTTTTTCTTTAAAATTTCAAGTTTTAATAACTATCAGAGCAGTTTCTAAGGACCAGTGAAAAATCACGTATTGTTCTTCAACATTTTTATAGTAGTTTTGAATGTTCTGGCACTTGCAGGTATTTGGTGCACTATGTGGACATTTGGCAGTGAGTAATTTTGAAATGAGATTGTTCCTCTTTCCATGTTTATGAAAAAGAATTTGTAACCGTGTAACAGACAGCTCTTTTGTGTCCTTGGTAGACTTTATTACACATTCATCTTGATTTTCAGAGTATTTTCCGCCTCACCAAAAGCCCAGACGAAATTGATAACACCGTACAATTAAAGACTGGGTCACATTGTAGTCATAAAAATGGGTAAAATTAAGGTTGAAAGGGCAACCTATTTTGGGCATTTCTTACCTTTGAAGTGCGTGATTTTCCATCTTCTTTTGAAACGTTTTTTGTGGGAGACCTATAGAAGTACAATTGCGTGCTGCCATTTTGCCGAGCACAATGGGAACACAAGGAAGGAGACTAGCCAGGAGCTATACGGCTGGCTTGCAAGGGCTTTCAAATATTATTGTTACTGGGCCCATAAATATTGTTTAAAAGCCTTTATGAAAGCAGTTTTCCCCTGGGGGTGCTGTACAAAGCAACAGTGTTCCGTGGTAGAACGTAGACAGCCTTAATACAAGGCTTTTAAATATTGTTACTTTCCTCACTGTCTTTTTATTCTAAAAATACTGAATGAAAACGTTTCTGACGTGTGCTTTTTTCCCCCTCTGAGATATTTTCTTGTCCTGGATCATGTCTAACTGTGGATGTGGGTGACTGGTACTGGCTATCTGTATGACATCCAGCTGCCAAGGGATAAGATTAAATCACCCAAGACAATAAATGAACAGCTGGTTTGGTTGAAACTCAAACTGTGGAGTTTCAGTTCTGGAGGAATTTGGGTTTTTCTTTTTTGTTTTATTTTTGAATCAGAACAAAGAGTGCAGAATTTCTTACAAAATCACCAAGTGGTCAATTGAGACATTTCATTGCAGTGTAATCCAGATACTAAATTTAGAGTCTGGTAGAGGATATAGGACATTTACATGAAGATTTATTTTGGGGTTTTGTTCTAGAAAGGTTAAAATGGATCATCTTGACTTTATCAAAACACTGTTACAGCTCTGATTTGGAAAACAAAGCTCCTGTAGGAAAATGTTTGTATGGCAAGTTTCATTTTTGGCAAAATATTATTCTTAATGGAAAGACGTTCAGTTGGAAATTTTTAGAGGGTTCTGCTTGTTTCTCCAGGTCCAATTTTCATCATTCTCCTCATGCTTAAGCCAGTCCAGTGACTTTTTAATCCTCGACAATTATTGTTTCAATTTAGGAGCATTGCATATTTCTGCCCTCCTTCTTTAAAGTCTAAAATTTGAGAAATACTCTGTCCTGTCAGCTGCCACGTGGAGAAGATGAGAACAAGCGTTTGAGAGCAAGGAGTGCCTGTCACCCTCACATGACACAAAGCAACGTGGTGTGTGGCATTTGTCAGTCTCCTCTCCCAAGGAAGAGGCAATGGGACAAGAGGAAATGGCCTCAAGTTGCCCCAGGGGACGTTCAGGTTGGATATTAGGAAAAATGTTTGTGCTGAAAGGGTTATTAAGCCTTGGAATGAGCTGTCCAGGGAAGTGGTTGAGGCACCATCCCTGGAGGTGTTCAAAAGACGGGTTGACATAGGGGTTAGAGAGATGGTTTAGGGATGGTTTTTGTCAAAGTTAGGTTGATGGGTGGACTGGGTGATCTCAAAGGTCCCTGCCAACCCAGACAGTTCTATGATAAATGGACTTTCTGGTTGGCTTAGCAAATCTTACTGTTGTGTTGGTGGGTTGCTGCCCATGGATGTGTCTCTTTCAAAGGCCGGTCACCAGTCTGCACGGAGGCAGCGCTGTCATGCTGGGGGGTGTTTGCTGTCGTTGAGACTGGTGGATTTGAATAGTAGTTGGAGCAAAATAGCAAAAGTCATGCTCTGTTGAGCTCAAGATGGACCTGAGGCAAAGGAGATTGTCTTTTTCATCTTGAGCTTCGTGATCTGCATTTTTCGTATCTCCTTACAAGCTTGAGTGAAGGGGAGGTAGATTGATGTTTGGCACTTCTTTGACATAGTGCTGGTATTACTCTTCATCACAACTTAATATTATACCTAGAGTTTCTGAAAATTAATTACTGGAGAATTTTTCATAAGTTGCAGAATGACTCCTTTCCCCCCCATTTCTCAGTCATTTAGTTTCATCCTAAATTGTATTATTGGCAAATGTGTGCATGGCTGGTTTTTAATTTTTACATTTCTATTGCACCATGAAAAGGAAATCAATAACATTTATCTTTGTCTCAAATGTCCGTTATAATCACTTCTCCCCATTGTGATCCGTGGTGTCAAGATATCAGAACTGGCCTACTGTAAACATCAATCTGATTTTATGAGATTATCAACCTTTCATAAAAAGGGGTACGATTGTGTTAGCTCATTGACAGCAGAAAGCTCCCATTTTGGAGACACAGGTTAGCCCTTCCTTTTTTTAATTTTTTTTAAGTTATTTTCATTTTGCTTCATTCATTTTAAAGTTAACTGCTCAGGCTGGGCCTGTGTTAGGCATAAAAACAGTAATTTAAAAGGTACACAGCTCTCAGCGCAGGCATTGCTGTAATGATTTCATTCAAAGCAGTCTTTTCAGAGCAGGTGTGACCTACTTGCTTTAAATTGGGTCCTCTTTAACCATAGTTAATTAAAATTTGTTCTTTTTTTTTTTTTTTTTTCTTTTTAAGGAACCCACTACATGAAAAACTGTTGTGAACCAAAATGGTCGCTACCTAGAAATGTGCAGCCACGGGAAAAACTACCAAGTAGATACTCCATTTTTTTTTCCTCAATAAATATTTCTATTGCTGCAATCAGAGCTGTTCAGTTGACGCACGTACACCCTGAGAGGGCACTCAGCAGCACTCTGCGTTTTCATTCTAGTGCCTAAGCAAAAAGGAGGAAAACGTTGAAAAAATCATTGGAATGAATTAACTGACGGCGCGGAGAGTGTTACATATCAAGTACTTTTTAGGCTTCCCCATTCATGTTAAAGAAAATGTTGCTCTTAGTTAAGTCAGATGAAATCTACTGAAATAAATGGCACTTTTACGGATGTACACAGGTACAGTAGGTTCCAGCTGCCCACTGATCGTCATCTAACAGCTCAGCTGTCACGCTCCGTTGATGAGGGAGAGATACCAGTGTCTTTAAGGTCATCAGTGCACGGAGTCGGCTTTGAAATATCAGTGAAAACTTACCTTTCATTGGATTGTTTCCATCTTGAAATTAAAGGTTTTGTCTTGTTTAATGGGCTTTAAATCTCCTTGAAAAGGTTATATTGCAATTAATTAAAATCAAGCAAACAATGAGCAGCAATCTAAACCTGTCAAAAGGCTTTGCTCTGTTTTTATTGTTGTGGGATTTTGAAGTGAAGTAAAAAAGATTATTTGCAAAGCAGGCATTCAAATGACGGTGAATTAGAAAAGTACAAAATGAACTATTGGCAGACTGGAGCAGTGTTGGAGCGATCTTCCCGTAGTCTCTGTTGCTTCTTTCTAGCAAGAAACTTTTTTCTTTAAAACATAATCTACCTACTGGTAGTGTCATATCAGTAGTAACTGGAGGCTTTCTTTGATATTTTATTTTTTTTTAACATTGTTTTGAAAGATTTTATATTTTCCCGAGTTCTACTATTTCTGAAATTCAGCCCAAATGAGTTTGGTTAATGCCTGTAGTCCCAGCCTCTAAATCGCTTGGCAAAGGGAGTGATTTGGGAAAATCCAGCTTGATTTTATACTTGTGTAAAAGCTCGACAAAGGAAAAGAACCAGTAACAGATGTCAAAATATGTCAAGGCGAGTACAGTGGGAGTAGCACTTGGAACACTCTGAACTTCTGCCTGTGCATGTGGGCAATGAATGAATGAAAATATCATCATGAAACACAGGTCTGGAATCTCTGTTTTACAACGTCAGTTTGCTCGTTGGGAAAATATATATATATATATAATTGTTTTTCTGCAAACTTTTCTTCAAGCTTCAAAACCTGTTTCCTGATGATAATATACTGGGGTTTTTTTAATAAAATATTTTTTTCAGCATAAATGTATAAAGGTATATATATATTTAAGCAGCAGAGTAGATTCTCCAGTGGTGGAAACTAACGCATCACCTTCAGTTAAGGAATTTTTGCTGCTTTACAGAAGGGAGGAAACTCAGGTTCTGACCAACAGATTTAACTGAGACTGTCTAATCCTTGCAGAATGAGGCATTTGCTCTAGTATTTTAAGAGTGAAAAAGTTCTTAGACTGCAATGGTTTTTTTTCTTGGATCATGCTGAGGAGGCAGATTTTTTGCAATAAGCAGGATGGAATATAAAAATCTCCTTCTCTGAGAGAATACCTGTTGAATTTATCAGGTTTTCCTTGAGCCCTGCTTCTTCCATGTTAGGAGGAATTCGGTGGCAAAACTCTGGGTGAGTTCAGCAAAAGTAGGATTTCATCCATAACACGAAGATCACTTAAAATGCGATGAGAATTTTTTTTATTTATTTTTTTTTTTCCTAACAGCTCCAGTGAATTCAGAGAAGTGAGTGAACGGCCTCCTGCTTACTCCTGTTGCACTCCCCATGAGGTGGGAAGGGGGTCTGCTCTCAGGATGGGGCTGGGCTTTTAGGGTGACATGGGGACAATAAGCTTGTTTTCCATTGTCCTGTGTCTGGTGCTTGACAGATCGATGCACTGTTCCACCTTGGGGTCACCGTCACCCTGGGACTTGAGCAGCGCGGTGATGAGTCAGGCTGTGAGCTGTCGTTTGTGGCCAGGCTAAGGGAACGCATTCAAATTGCAACCAGATGTTCAATGCTTAACTATTTACCTGTGATTGATTTTAATGGTACAGAATACATTTTATTTCATTCGTTGAGTTAACTCACGGTTTGGGGAACAAAAAGGGGAAAAATTGCATTACAGACCCCAAACAGCTACAAAGCATCTGTCTCTGAAGGGGATTCTCTCTACTACAAAATCTTTCTTTTATTATAATTATGAGGGATTTGAACTGAAGATCAAGAGATTTTTTTTCTTAGCAGCTACATCTTTCATGGCATTGATAATGCTATTTGACATTTGTTAGTTGGCAAAAGTTAATTGGCATAAACTTTTTCTGTTTACTCCTGCCATCACCAAGGCCAGGTTGGATGGGGCTTTGAGCAACCTGGTCTTGTGGGAGGTGTCCCTGCCCAGGGCAGGGGCGTTGGAACTCGATGGTCTTTAAGGTCCCTTCCAACTTTAACCCTTCTATGATTCTATGATCATGCTGCTTGCCTCTACTATTGTTAAATTCTGGAGCCATCTCTTATCTAAAGAGATCTAAGTTCCCACTGAAATCAATATAGCGATGCCAATTTAGGTGAGATAAGAGCCTGGTCATCACACTGACTGAATGGAGACACTGGGGCAAGTCTGGTGAAGAGCCAGTAAGATGATGAAGATCCTGGAGCATCTTTCACAGGAGGAGAGGCTGAGAGAGCTGGAGCTGTTCAGCCTGGAATAGAAAAGGCTCAGAGATCATCTAAGTAAATGTAAAAATACCTGATGGGAGGGAATGAAGAAGTTGGAGACAGCCCCTTCTCGGTGTTGCCCGGAGACAGGACCAGAGGCAATGAGCACAAACTGAAACACGTGAAATTCCATCGGAACATAAAAACCAGATTTTTACTGTGAGGGCAGCTGAACACTGGAACAGGTTGCCTGGAGCTGTGGAGGTTGGACAGGTTGTGGAGTCTCATCCGTGGAGATACCCAAACCCCACTGGTCACGGTCCTGGGTGACCTCCTCCAGCTGTCCCTGCTTGATGCCCTGCAGGGGGTTGGAACAGATCGTCCTGAGAAGTCCCTTCCAACCTCAACCGCTCAGTGATTCTGACTCCTGTCAGCTTTTCCCCTCATTTGGGTTTGGCTATGAATGCAGGAGTGACAGTTTTACTGTCCTAGGTTAAAAATACATAGAAAAGAAACTTGCAATCAGGAGGCGTGAAACTGCTAAGGAATAAGATAATATTCTGGCACGAACTGCCAATGGTAATTTAAATCTAAGGGCTTCTATGTGGGTCGATTGGAAAAATAGTCTGAAGGTATTGACGTGGCATTTTTTAGCCAGCCCTCTTGGTTCATCTGGTCTAGTTTTCATAGTGCTAGGTGAAAAAAAAACCAACCAAACAAAAAAAATAAAAAAAAAAAAACCAAAACCAAACAAACAAAAACCAAACCAGAGGTATTCATTTAAAAAAATGTTGCTCTATATGATTTAAGTGTTAGGAGATCAGTCACAAATTTCAGTTACATTTTTGATGTAGATTCATATAGAATCTGTACTACAGAATCTCCATGCTACTGATAATGCCTTTTAAATTCTGACATTAATTGACTAAGTGATTTTGAGGTGTTTCCTACAAAAGCAATTTTCTCTCCAAGGAGAAAATTACATCTGTGTCTCGTACAACATGCGTAGGGGAAAAAACATCATAGAACTATATCATAAGTTTGATGTATAGCTATGCTGAAAAGCTAAAAACTTGTTATTTGTTGAATTTCCCAAAGGTAGAGAACATTTCAGACTGAATTTCAGGGGTGTGCCTTACCCTTGCCAGCAGACTGAGCCATCACCACTGGAAAGTCCATAGTTTAATGTGCCAGGGAGACCAAACCGTACATTTACTTGTTCATCCTTATCATGAAACACTTTAAAAGCAGAGACCTCATCTTCTGATATGTTGTGCTTAATGTCACGGCAGCACCTTGTAACATAGACGCTGGTTTGGGACCCAGCTCCTTTATTCTTGTTCTTGTAGAGACGCAAGAAAATCTTGCTAGGACAAGAAAGACTTGTCGTCACAGAAATTAATGTGTAAATATTTAAGATTATAAAAGCTGTCACTCCAGGCTACTTAAAAATGCTCATACGTCTTTCCGGAAAGTGTTACGTGACTTCAGTTGTGTGCCTTTAGATCAACGTGAACTAATTGTCCTAAAGCATTAATGAGAGCATTTCCACCATGTGAAAGTGGACTAATCAACCCCACTCTTGCTGTCTGGCAGTTAGTAGTACTTGGATCCCCTCCTGACCAGAATATCTCAGTCTGTTTCACATAGAGTCACTTACACACTTCTGAGGCAATTCCTGGAGATGTCGAAATTTGAAGTTGGACAGCCAATTTTGAAATGAAGGTCTTTTCGGAAATTATCTGGAAATTTTCAGAATTTGATGTAATTTATTTTCTTCTAAAATCATATTGATTTTAGTTTAATTAGTCCGTTACTTGTCACTAAAAGTTCATAATAACATCTGATGTCATCTGAGATTATTTGACATGGCATATGGATGTCATCGATATGAAAGTCAAAATATTATCTTTGTTTCTTTTTATTTTAAACCAGTACAGACAAATTGATACATTTTGCCTTATTTTTTTTGGTCAAAGGTTCTCCTGTTTGTTTTGTAATGAAAGATCTTGACAGTTTGGATCAGAAAATATTAGACACCTTGTGAGAAAATTGGAGGAGCAGCTATTTTCAGTAGTCTAGAAATGTTATCACAGTCTAACACATGGGTGTTAAAAACAGCTGCTCCTCTAATTAGTTCACTGAGTATTTCATTTTTCTACATGACTTGAAATGATAAGACATGCCGTACTGTGCACTGTTACAATTGAAACAACATGAAATAATCTGAAAGGTACTAAATGCAGTTTTAAACAAAGGCTCGATTCTGACATTGGTCTTGAAACTTTGACATTTTATTTTGAAAGAGAAGTGCTGAGTTTCAGTGACCTCAGACAATGTCTTCAAAGCGTTCAAATGAGAAGTTTTGAGCAAGGGTAAATCTAATATTCTGTATATTGACTTTTGGGAAATTTCATGGCATCTGAGATACCGATTAATGTCTAGTCTGATTTTTTTTTTTTTTTTTGTGCACAGTTTTATGTTTGTGACATTTGTCTGTGTTTTGGAACACAGAGACGTGCACATCACTATCTTCTGTAAAACACACAAAATGTTTAAAACACCATTGTTGGAATATTAATTTCAGATTAGATTATGGGAAGTTTTACTTTCCCTTTTTCCTTAATAGTAAATGGTCAATTGCTTTTAACCAGGAGAGGAACCTGTTCTGACGGGCAGCTTTGTCTTAGATTCTTCTTTTCTTTTACTCATGAAAGAAAGACTCAGGTTTTGTGGAACTTCTCACTTCTGTTTCTTTAAAGATGAGGGAGCATCTGCATCTCTTTACGTTGGAAATTCACATATAAGACTTTCTAACTAGCAAAGTTGATAGAATTGTAGAAGCACAGGGGTTGGCAGGGACTTCTTGAGGTGACCTCGTCCCACACCCTGCTGGAGCAGAGCTACGGAGAGCAAGTTGCCCAGAACTGTGTCCAGTCCAGTTTGAATATCTCCAGGGATGGAGGCTCCACGACCTCTCGGGGCAACCTGTGCCCGTGCTCGGTTACAGTCACACTAAAAAAGTCTTTCCTTACGTTCAGATGGCATTTCATGTGTGGTATGTCAGATGCTCCAGGCCTTTCATCTTACTTCGCTGGGCTCACTCCAGTAAGTCCGTGTCTGTCTCGGGCTGGGCAGCTTGGAACTGGGCACAGCACTCCAGATGTGGCCTCACCAATTTTGGGAAAGAATCACCTCCTGTGACACAAGAAAAAGTTGTGAATTGCTAATTATCCACATAAGGGTAGCAAACAAATTAAACATGACTAAATACGACGGGGAAAAATTACTTCGAAAGCGTGCATTTTACTGTTTATGGTTCCATATTAGTATGTAAATGTACTTTGAAAAGTATATGTTTATATACTTTTGAAAGTAAATGTTTACATGCAGAACTCCAACCTTGATTTCATTGGCATGTTAAGAACTGAGATTTTGGTTGTGAGTCATCTTCAGTCATAGCAGAGTCTGACATTTCTATTTGGAAAGGGCAAATACTGTGCACTTAGGTGCAGGAATTTGGCCAATTTAAATTTTCTGTTGACTGATAGAGTGTTTCAGAAGAGGAGGAGAGCAAGGAGTAAAAGTCCTCTGTTTACCTCCTCCCTTATCTCTGTTTAATATCACGGTCTTGGGAAGTAGAGACATAGAATGCCAGACTGGCATGGCTTTTTCTAGAAATGAAGGCCAGACTTTTTTATAGGCATATCAACTTCACTTGGAAAGCAGTTGCTCTGCGTTCGAGTGGGCTACTTGTGCACAAATGATACAGCTTGAAAGATGATAAAATTTAAATTTAAAATTTAAATTAAAAATTAAATTAAAATTTAATTAAAATTTGGCTGCTGCCCATCTACATAAAGCAGGAAAAATATTTCATACCCTTTTCTTTATCAAAATGCAAGGGAGCCAGTGTACATTAGTTACACCATACTGCAGAGCTTTCAACAAGCTTTCAGATTTCAGATATGGATCTGTAAACTGGCACTTCTTTTAGAGAAAAATTCCCTAGAAGAAAAAAAAAAAGTAACTCAAGAAAATTAAAAAAAAACCCAAACTTGTTCTAAACCAGTAGGAACTTCTTTCTCCGGCAGACTGACATCCATTATAATCATCTTCTAAATCCAGAAGACAGGTTCTTTGTCAGCTAAATAATATCTTTTTTTCTATCATAGAAAGTGACAACATGAAATCCTTTTCATATAATTCTGTTATAAATCGGTGCTCACAAGTCTCACAGTACTAGTTCAGCAGCTTCCATCCTCATCTCTCTAGAAATTTTCAAACTTAACAAGCTTCCCTCTTTTTCTTGGTGCATGTCGATGTGTATATGGTCCTGACTCGGCTTGCGACTAATCGGAACTAGTAAACTCGAAATAGAAATTTAATAGCCCTGAGTCACCACTGAGCTGCTCTTATACCTATGCCAAGGAGCTTTTTTTTGGAAAAAAAAAAACTTTTTAATTTTTTTTATGATAAATAAAGACATAAGACCAGGTGCATAAGCGGAAATGTCTGTTTTGTAGAATTTGGTAAAAGATTTCAGAATATTAGAATTAACATACTTGCTCTTTCCTTAATACCAGTGCCAATTTAAGGTAACTTAAGGAACTTCATTGGAATTGTTCCTGTGATGTACGTTTAGATCTGGATGTGGTCAGTATAGAAGAGAGGTAATAAAGGGGAAGGACTTGTTGAGTTTTATTGTTGATCTCTAGTTTCAGCACTGTAGATGGCTTCAGCCTGAACACAGCACTAAGCAGTGACTGGTGTCTGATTTGCTGGGATTGAAACAGGAGGAACGTGTTAGAGATTACTTTGAACAAAAAGGGGCAAGAATTTAATCAAAAATTTCTGTCTGATGTTAACTTTTATTTAAATTTAATTTAATAGCTTTCATCAAAATAGCTCTCTACTGGTATGAAGAAATGGTTTTGCTGAGAACAGAGCTGGATGTACATTTGAAGGCATTACTATATTGAGGATAAATGCTATTGCTGAAGGCATTTCATGAAGTGAATGTCATTGCCTGTGTTGAAGAGGCACAGATCTCAGATTCACACTCCCTCTCTAAATACTTAATGAAAATTTTTTTAACTGTAGGATATCAGCATTCTTACCAAATGTAATTTCTATTTGCAGAAGATTTCTCAAATTTAAAAAGTTGTAAAGTAAAAGCAGTTCCAGCCTGATTTTGGCAGCTGTTAATAACCAACAGTTTCAATCTCAAAACATTATCTTAAAAAAATTAACTGGCAAATGAGCAGGATGAAACTTGTGAGTGCCTGAACCACAGAACAGGTCCAATTTCATAACTAATAGGACTAAATTTCATAAGCAATGGGACTTAATTTCATAACTAGGGAGGAAATAAATGTAAAATGTGCATATAGTTTTTAAATTTTTTTTCTTTGTTTGTTTCAGAGCTTTAATTTGGAGAGTAAAGAGAGTAACTACATAATGTGTTGTAAATAACTGTGTGCAAATATGGTTTAAACCAACCAAACATTCAAAATGCCAAAGGTAGAAGAAGTCAGGTTTCTGGCCACGAACAGGCAACAAGCCTGTTAAAATACTGTTTATATATATTTAATATTCTACAAGACACCATAACAACGATTGCTGATGTCTTTCTGTTCCGTTTCTGAGGAGCATAACAATGCCAATGTTTTTTACATCTTTTGGAAAAAGTGGAATAAGTTTTTACTCCAAGAAAAAAAAGTTTTTACTCCCTGCTTCAGCAGGGGAGTTGGACTAGATGATCTTTATGGTCCCTTCCAACTCTAAAAATTCAGTGCAATTCAGTGAAAACTTTTCCCATCCTGCTGCATTATGTAATGAAAGTGGGCACCTGATAAAAAGAAGAGCTTCATCTGAATTCTTTTTCCCAGCCTTAGGTATTTTCAGTGTTTCAACTGAACTTCTACAAGAAAACCTATGAATAAATCAAATCATAGAATCTCTAGAGCTATCGAGGGTGAGAAGTAGAGCGCCTGTGGTCCAACACTCACTCAAAGCAAGGCTGGCTTTGGTGCTGCATCCTCTGGAGTGTCTCTGGGGTGAAGGTTCCTCCAACTCTCCGGCCCCACTGTTCTACTGCTTGACCCCATTCATTGTGGAGACTTTTTTCCTTGTATTTAGTCAGAATTTCCCGTGCTACTACTGTTCTTGTTACCTTGGCCTTTTCCTGTGCAGCTCTGGCAAGAGTCTCTCCTCTCTGCAGTCCCAGTGTGTAGATGAAGAGAGCAGTTAAATCACTCTGTGCCTTTTCTTTTGGGGGCTACACAAACCCATCTCTCTCACCTTCTCCTGCAGCCTGTGCTCCCTGACCACACTGTCTTTCTAGCTTGGGGGTACCCAACAATACTTTATATGATAACATTTTGCTGATAGAGAAGCCATTTCATGCATCCCTTCTTATTGCTGTATTTCCCTTTTAATTAAGGTAAAATAATAATTAAAAAAAAAATTAGTTTAAATAACAGTATTTTAGAACATTTGTTTAGTTTATACCTTACATAGCCAGATAAGGTCAGAAAAGATTCTACAAGGATGAATGTGGTTTTAATGACTTTGTAACAGTTTCTATGGCTTCTTCTGAGTTTCCATATTCTGTTGGACTTGTGTCAGTTCTATCAAGTTCATACCTATAAATGAGCATGTTGGCAAAGGAGTAAGTAGGTATAAATAGCCCCTGAATGAATTCAGGCCAGTTATTAATAGTAGTATGAAACTCAGAATTAAGTGAAGTTCTCCAAGAACATTCCAGTCGGAGGAGCCAGGAGCAAGAAACCCTTGGATGGAGGTGGGAGAGTTTAGGTAAGAGGTTCGGTGACGTGGTTGTAAGCTGTAGTATAATGTCATAATTCACCAGAAAAGTTCCTTCCCATCCTACCCTCCTCTGCCTCTCTGTTTTTATTCTGTAAGAACAGTAGCATTGACTGTTAGGATGTTGTTCATCTTTCTGACACCATCTGTTTTCCTTGGTGGGAGGGAGAAATGGGATTCATTCCAAGCTGTTCCAAATGTTTTTTCCTCATTCAGGCTGAAATTCAGATGTTCATGTTCAGTTTCTAATGCGGTTCAGTGGCACTCAGAGTACTGTACTCTGGGCAGTCCTGATCCATATGTCACTTGACCCAACAAAGCTGTAACCACCTCTTTATAGAGACAAAAAGGTCTGAGGCGGTTGCTGTGAAATCAAAGGACACTGAAGCTAGCATAGCGTTCCTTTGCTGGATTTACAATTTACTCTTTCTTGTGTATTGACTAAATGCTCCCCCCTAAGCTTTTCTTCGGCTTTTGTTCCAGTTCTGTACTCCCTCTATCCGTTCCTACATGTCTCCTCTGTAATCATCTTGACTACTGGTGATTTTTCATGCATTTCCAGATTCTTTCATGTCCCACTCCAAATTCTCTTTATTTTCTCCTCCATTAAAATAATGGACAGTGTCCTGATCTTGTTCTCGCAGCCATCATCTCGGCTGTCCGCATTTTTAGATCAATGTATTTTTTTCCAGCAGGCAGCTGACAGTCTGAGCAGTGATATTCTTTTTTTTTTCCTTTTTTCTTTTTTTTTTTTCTTTTCAGTTTGCAGTTATATGCCTTCAAACTGGTGCACCTCGCCCAAAAACTGAGCCTGAGAAACTGGCTCTGAAAGCCTGAAAAGTGCTTCTCAGTACTTTTCCCTGGCTTTTGCAACGTCTTCTGCAGAATAGTTTTCTGCAAGTCCCTCTCTTGCATGGCAACACTGTGTAAAACTGTCAAAACCAATATAGCTGGGGGTTGGAAATGTTGTATATTGGAAGTCCTTGCGGCAGTTGCAGTTAAATGCTGTTCTTTATGTGTGCAGCCGCTCAAGCCATAAGCATTTTGTCTCCTTCCCTCATGTCTTCTGATGATGGTCTAAGTGTATCCTTGCTTAAAGTCAATAGATGCAATTAAATACCTAAAGCGTTATAAAAAATATTTTGTTTCTTTTAAATTAAGTCCTGATAGGGTTTTTTGCCTTTTTTCAGCTATGGAGGGATTGAATTTTTATTTTACTCTTTTAGAACTCGAAGAAAGAATGTGTATAATTAGATGTTAGCAGCCTCATCTCCAAGTTATAGGAGCTGACTACCTATAGTAAATCAGTAAATGCATGATTTCTAATTTCTTTCCCGTATGGGCAGTGTTGTTGGGTAATCACCCAGAACGAAGGGTTTCACTGTACATAATTCAAGTGTATGGGGGTTTTATTTCATTTTTTGATGCGGACATCCACATCTCTACAGCAGCCCTTTCCATTGCCTTCCCTGGGGCTCACAAAGAGAACCCAGGTAGAGAGAGACCAAAAAGTGACAAAGCGTCTTTCAACTGTTGAATTACAAATATGTTCTGAATATTTCAATATAAAATAGCATGAAAGTGTTTTGAGAGTCAAGCAGTAGCAAGAGACCACTTGAGTAGATATTGTGGGCCATGTTCTGCAGTGCTGCTCATGTGGAGGAATTTATCAATACATGATTTTCATATTCGTCGGTAGAAATGTTGCAGGAATAATTCATTTTGAAATAAACCATTGAAACCATAAGCTATCTTGATAAATTTATGAGATCTTTAGGAAAACCCTTGATTCTTTTGCTTACACTGTAAGAATGACAAAATTGGGGTCATTCAGTTTGATTATGGAAAAAGATAGATACTAGATCTATGTAGTGTATATCTATGTAGTGTGTATCTGATGTACTATACATCAATATACTACATTGATGCAGCTCAGAAAAACTAATTAAATCGTTATAACACGTATCTGCTTGAGTGTTGTATTCTGAAGCAGATGAAATTATATTACTGATGGTTCCTGTAAGAATTATCCCACTTAAAAATGTTCAGGTTACAGAGTCTATTTTAACACCTCTAGAAATATTAGTATGAGTATTATGGCATAACTGTAATTCAGTCAGATCTGGGGTATATCTTTTCAGTTTTTATTTGCTGTTAGCTTAGTACCTGCTTCAGTGGAATTTTTCCTTGGGCTTGTAGTTGTGCAAATGATTATAATAATTGTACCTGGTACAGAAAGCGCGGCCATTAAAATACCATAGTTTTGCTAATTGGGTCAAGGAGAGGAAATTCCGTATTTCGGTCCTCTCTAGGTTACAACTCCGTGCTCTGGGCCAAGCTTGTGCTCCTTTTTAGGCTTCTTGTCACCAGAGCAGATTGTACAATGGCAGTTGTATGTCTATTTATAAGTCGCTGCCAAAAGGCTATCACTGTTTATATACAGCTAAGACTTAATTTAGCAGATGGGTGGGTGCTAAAATATTGCTTAGTTCTTTGTCCACATTTTTTTTTTAATCTTGTTTCAGGCTGTGAGAAATTACATTGGACATTTAGTGTTCATCGTGCTTGCTCAGGGGAGGTACCTTAGCCCTTGAAGAATGAATGCTTAAACTAAATGAGCCGAGACAAGGAGAGACCTTATGTTTTGTAAGAGGGAAGTTATGACCACCAGACATAAGCAAGGGAAATGCTAAAAAAAAAAGACCCAACAAAGAAAATCATTGTTGCTGAATGGAAAGAATGTGCCAAAGTGCTTGAATCTTCCCGAGCTGTTGTCTCCACACCTGCAGCCACTGATGATCTGATCAACTCCTCCATTAAGAATCAAGCCCTTGTCTTCCTGGAGTGGAACAATTTGGTACAGTTCTGGTTGATGATCCTGGTTTACAATGAAAGCGATAAAATTCTCTTCAGAAAGTCATTGCTAAGATTGCATAATTGGGCATTAAAGTTCTGATTATACTTTACAAACTCCAGGACTTTGTTAAAAACCTGACATTCCAATGTACTGAATTTCAGTGTTTGACAGCTCAGCTGTGAGAATTTTTTTAGAGAACATTTGTACCATAAGAACAGCATGTTAATTGACTAAAAAAAACTGGGACAGATTAATCATGGGAGGGAAGACGATCCTTAGGAGAATGTGGTTCTAGAGCCCTCTGCTGATGAAAACCTTTAGAAATACAGTGCTTTTCAAATGCCCTTTTTCGAATGGCCTGGGTTATTCATCCCATCCATTTCAGACCCCTGAATTGGGGTGGGATAAATCCGCACTCTAAGGTGGCTTCCTTGTGGTGCTGACCAAGACGGAGCCTGAAGGGCTACCTTGCTCCAGACCCTGAGCTTCCACGTGGGAGAGGATGAGGTGAGGTCAATCCGCCTCTTGGCGTTAGCAGGTTTGTCTCCAGGCGTATCATTAGCACGAGGATTTTGCAAGGATGGCAATTCTCATTCAGCAGTGGCTGGGATGGTAGTGAAAGTTAGGTGTTCTGCAAAAAACGATCAGAAAATGGCTGAGTACTGATGATTTATACATTAAAGGAGTAGAGAGAATAGCCATAAGCTAGAAAATTAACCCGCAGAGAATAGATACCAGCAGCTTATACCTTTCCTACAAACATGGGAGCAGCATTGTGCAGCCTTTCTTTTTTTTTTAATTTAACACTATTGATTAAACAGAAGCCCCTTAGAGCACAGCATGACTTCTTGCCGGGATTGATGTTGGTGGCTATACAGGAGGATGGAACAAACCAAGTAGATATCTTTATTTTCCATGATGCCCCTAAACATATTTCTTATTATCCCTGTTGTATAATAAACTGGCTTTTTTCGGCGTTCCAGTATCTAGAATATTAGACCAAGCATTTTGAGAGTGACTGATCTAAACTGATAAGACTCCCTGGACTTCGATATAGAGTTTACATCCACAAACTGTTGAATTTATTTATTTATTTATTTAAATTTGTCGTTAAACAAACAGGAGCTGGGTTTGTGTCAGGCAATCAAAGGTTCTTTGAGAACGTTTGAATTAAAAAGAGATCTGGCAGGGCTTTTTTTTTTTTTTTTTCTCAGATTTATACAGCCAAGGCTTTCCAGCACAATCTTTTGGTTGGAAGAGAGGAGCTGTAAAAAATCACAGAATCACATGGGGTTGGAAGGGACCTCTGGAGATCATCTAGTCCAATCCCCTGCCAGAGCAGGTCCACCCAGAGCAGGTCCCACAGGAACTTGTCCAGGCAGGTTTGAATGTCTCCAGAGAAGGAGACTCCACCACCTCCCTGGGCAGCCTCTTCCAGGGCTCTGCCACCCTCACAGGAAAGAAGTTCCTCCTCATGTTTAGGTGGAACTTCTTATGTCCCAGTTTGTGCCCGTTCCCTCTTGTCCTGTCCCTGGGCACCACTGGAAAAAGACTGGCCCCATCCTCCTGACACCCACCCTTGAAGTATTTATAGGTGTTGATCAGATCCCCCCTCAGACTTCTCTTCTCTTTTCCAGACTAAAAAGACCCAAGTCCCTAAAGCTGTCCTTAAACCTGCTCTTTTCTTGTACCAGTGGTGGTTACTCTCAGCCTTGCCAAAGAGGACACCCAGAGCAAGGCCCAGCTACAGACGGTGGTGGTTCTGCTGCTTTGCTCTGGGGGCACCATGGGCTGAGCTGGTGGCACTGGTTCTGCGGCGGGTTGGTAGCTGCAGTGTTGGCAGAGAAAGGCTCTCCCCAGTCTCCCACAAAGGAAGCAGATGATTTACATTCCTGCCAGTGAGGCTGTTCTGAATTCATCTCAAGATGTTAGGGTGATTGACACTGGTAAGACCTTTTTAAACCACAAATGGAGAAAACTGCAAAATGCATTTAAGTCTCAAAAACTGGGCAACTGAAAGAAAGTGAGAATATACCCCATCCCTGGAGGGGTTCAAGGCCAGGTTGGACGGGGCTTTGAGCAACCTGGTCTGGTGGGAGGTGTCCCTGCCCAGGGCAGGAGGTTGGAACTGGATGTCTTTAAGGTCGCTTCCAACCCAACCCATTCTGTGATTCTGTGCCACCTACAAATTTCCTTAGGGAAGTGAGATTAAATTTTAAGAAAGCATTTAGCAATACTACATTATATGATGATAATGCTCACAAAAAGCTCGTTCTCGTGATCCCTGTTGGCTGTGTGGACAACCATAATGTTGGAAGTCTTCCTCTTTGCATTGATCTACATCTTTTCTTATGCTGTTTCCTGCTGTGCCTGCCTTTAGAGTAGTTTCCCAAGATTGTCCCCTGCCACAGAATTTGAACCTTGCAAGATTTTAAGGAGCAGTCAGTATGGTTGGACAGAAAGAGAATACTCTATGTAGATCTTCCCTGTGAATTCATATAAAAGTTCGTAGTTCTTCAAAAAATAATATAGTCTTTACTGAAATGAAAGAACTTTTTTCTAGTATAAATATGCTTTAAACTCTGAAGGTGAAATATTCAACTCCCCTGAGTTCTGAGGGTCTTAATCAAGAGTGTCTGTGAGCTTAATACTTCACAGCTCAAGGGTAGTGATGGGACTAGTTGGTGTTGAGATGAAAGGGCAAAATTCAGATTTTATTGCCTGATTCTCACTAAAAATGTGCAAGAGAGAAATGTGGAGGCTACTATCTACATTGAAATACAGAGGAGAGGTACTCAGGTATTCATGGGTAGTGAGATATTCATAGAGATAAATGTCTGGTTAGATGCAAATGTGTGTTCTCACATTCAAGCGCCCAATTTTCATGGATATTTGTGGGAATTACGTTTTTAAGATTTCATTTGTGCTGACGTTTTGGTATATGGATACAGGCTTTTGCATTTTGATAATCCGATTTATGAACATAGATGCGAGCGTATTACAGGATGGATGCGTAGCATTAATGGCTATGGTGAAACGAGTGGGGAGCACTGAAAAAAGAGCTGCATCCGTAGCCAGGAAGGAGGATGGAATAACAGAAGAAAGAGGAACTGATGGACGTTAAAAGGTTTTCTATTTTCCTTGGCAAAATTTAGGATCTTCTATAGAGAGAAGGGAGGAAGCGGCGAGGGGAAGTTCTATGTGTGAGCGAACGGGGGTAAGAACTAAGTTCTGTGTTTGTGCAATTCAGTTGGAGAATTGGAATGTTTATGTAGGAACTCACAGAAGAGAGAGTAATTACACGGTAAAGAAAGCCAGCCTGATTATTAGAAATCGTTGCGGTAGTGCATTAACTTAAAAGCCAGATTGCAGGGGGTTGGGGAGGCGAAGGAAAGAGGGTGCGAGGCAGGAGAGGGGCCTGGAGGTAGGAGCTGTGGGTGGGATGTGGGGGGCAATAGGGGATGTAGGAAGGAGAGTGAATCAAGAACTGAATTAAGATCAGGAAGGAAGGAGAGGACAGGGCGGATGAGAAGTTATTGCTGGTGGACGATGGGAAGACCAGAAAAGGCTAAAAAAAGAGAGGTGACTACTGGGGGATGGGTTATGCAAAATATAGGAGGGTGCCAGGAGATACCAAGAGAAGACAAGTAGCAGAAGTCAGTGAGCAGCATTTCTGGCACTTGGAAAGTGGAAGGGTTGAACTAGGTGGTGGCAAGGTGAAGTCAAAACACTCGCTGTCCAGGGAGACTGTGGTGAAGACGGCAACCAGAGGTCAAAAAAGGCTTTGGATGGACTATACCTGGCAACAACGTGGAGGGTGATAGGAAAAAAAGTGTCTGTTCCAAGCAGAACGGCTTGATGAAAGGCCAAGAGGAGGTGGCCGGGGGCAGCAGGAGTAGGAAGGGAGATGCCCAGAGCTGCCTGTCACAGAATCACAGAATCTTCATGGTTGGAAGGGACCTTTGAGATCATCAAGTCCAACCAGCCAGCACTGTCGGTGCTGTAACACGCTGAACTGGTCCCTGTGACACAACTGCCAGGGACTGGTTAGGTGACGGGATCTACCTTATTGTTCATCACACGGTTTCTGCCTGCCCTGCCTGGCCCGGTTTTGTCTGGGGCAAGCAAAGAAGCCACGGAGGAGAAGCAGGGTGGTGCTCAAGTGAGTTTCCTTCTGGTGTGGAACTAGGACATAGCCTGCATCCTGAGGCACAGGCACAATCCTGCGGGCTGTGGGCCAGACTGGACCTCCTGAAAATGTAAGGGGTAGGGGGAGTATTCACAGGAGGGGTGAGCTTAAGGGATAGAAACTGTCTCAAGGTAGAGTTTGAGTGGTGGAGAAAGTTGGCAAAAAAACTCACATGGAATCAGAACTGTTTTTTTTCTTTAATGATTACAAAATGTCTATTTTTCCAAAAGGAAAAGGTTTTTGAAAAAGCTTTGTGCCTGGATGTGAACGTTTACCATAGGGAGCAGGCAACATGCATTTTCTAAGCAGTTTGTTATAGATGTATTTCAAATGTCACAGTGCTTTGGAAATCCAGGTGTCTAAACAAATAGGTGTTATGACGTGTTGAAAAGAAACTTAATCCCCTTCTATGTTGGACTTCAGCAATATCTGCTCCAATGTGACCGTGTCATACACGTGCCGAGCGAGGCAGCAGTAATGGGAAGGAGGAGGAAGGTCCTTGTCCCAGCGCATCCCTGCCTGGGTTCTTTCAGGAGATCAGCTTTCATTGTGAGTCACAGTTGTCGCTTTTAATTAAAACTTTCTTTTCTAGCTGCGGTTTGGAGTTGCACATTGTGATGTCTGGAACTTTCATTCTGCACACTCAGCAAAACGCACACGGTTTTCCTGCAGTAAGCTCCTGCTAAGCTGATTAATATGTCAGGAATAATGCAGACGGATTGGGATGTAAACCCCTGAAAAGTAATTGGGTGTTGTCTATGATCCTGCTCCTCTATGAGGAAAAAAACGCAGAATTAATGGAAGTTATATAGCTCATATTTAAATACCAATTTCTTTAGTTGATGTATTTAGCAGGTAAACGATGCTTTGTGTACTGTTCCTCTGGATAGCAGTTGTAGCCATCATGTGGGCAGCAAAATCCATTACACCATAAAGTGAGAAATAAAGCATGTATCATACTAAATTCCATACCAGATAATCTTTTAAACTAAAGGATTATTTCAAGTAAGTAATTCAAAGTAAATTCCAAACCCGCCTGGACAAGTTCCTGTGCAACCTGCTCTGGGTGGACCTGCTTTGGCAGGGGGTTGGACTAGATGATCTCCAGAGGTCCCTTCCCACCCCATGTGATTCTGTGAAGTAAAAGCTGAAACACATCAAAGATCTAAGTTAAAACAAATTTCCCAGTTTCAAGAAAGCTCACTTTCCACAGAAGGCTATTTCTCGTCTCAGTTTATTGGGATTCTCTCCTACTTCAATGTCTGCAGGGTGGGCCATCAAACCGATTGTAATTTCTAGCAATTAAGAGCATAATTATTAATGTTCAGAATGTGCTGCTGATATGCAACAAATTATTGAAATTCTGTCAGTTCTTGTATAAAAAGAAACTGAACAAAAGTGGAGTTTTCCTTAAGGATATGCAAAAACTGTCTTTAGGGAGAATAGGATACAGATTTAAAAAAAAAAACCAACAACTTGTTTTGCTGTCACTAAACCGGCTTTGTTTTTGGTGTCATCATCGTCTATGATTAAGATCATCCAAAAAAACATTAACTCAAAAAATCTCACTTAGGAATTTCAAGGCAAGACCAATAGTAAACCTTAATTGAAATCAATTAATATCTTACCAGGAAAGGTAAAGATTGGGTCCTGTGTCCCAGAGGGGGAGTTAAAGGTCTGGTAATTCAAACGGATTGATGTTTTATAGAAATAATTCCGTCTTAAATCTTACTTTACTCTTTTTGCGAATTTCCCAGATCTCATGAGGGTCAAGTCACAAGTGACAGCCCAGATCTTGTAGCAAAGACAGAGAAACTTTCTGCCATTAATATTCTTGGGAGAGAAAAGGTGAAGTTGAAATCCGATTATTCATGCTTGGTTATTTTATTTTAGGATTAGCAAAATCTAAATATGAACTTGAATGCAGAATATTATAATGGCAATATAATGAAGAGAATTCAATTATCATGCATTAATTGGCATTTCTGGGTAAGATATGCTGGTTATCCTGGTATTTCTGTGCAAGAAAACAATTCAGATGATAATATTTCACACCCCCTCTTTTTGATAAGACAAATTCCCCTTTGGAAGCATTCCAATAATTCTGCTATTGTCACTTCATCTTTAGAAGCGTAGTTTCTTAATCTTTTCAGGAAGATTAATGAAAACTATTACAAATGGCTTATACAAACTGAGTATCTAAATTCCTACATTTGAATTACCAGTTAGAACACAAAAAGCATCGTGCCTGATTCCTTCACCTGGCTTGGGTGGGCCATTTCAGTAGAATGTTCTTCTGGTTTCTAAACAGGATATAGAAAAACTGTTACTTAAAAAAATATATATAGTGACTTCTGATGGGAAAAAATATTTCACGTTGTTTTTCTGAAACTCTGTCCTCCTGGGCCAGCCCCGATCAGAGTCAAGTGTCTGCAGATGGACCCTTTCTCCGAAATTCCGCAGCACCCTCCCTCGGAGCCTCCCTTGAGCTGATGCCTGCTGTAAGTCTTCTGGTGTTGCCCCTTCCTGCATAGGTCTGGTCACCGATTGATTAAAATACAGAGACTAAACTGCATTTTTTTTTTTTTTTCTTTTTTCTTGCTTTTTTCTTTCCCTGTGTGGAAAGGTCCATGTGAATGGACCGGCTCTTTCCTGCTCTCAAACACTCTTTACATTTTTTTCTAGTCCTTCCTTGTATCGCTTCCAATTGAAGTTAGTTTTTTCTGGGCGTGGATAAGCAAAGATGTGTATTTGTTTCCAGTGAAGTATTGTAATGTCTTCTGCCAAGGCATTAATACACCTTCCTGTTTTGATATCTTCAGGGGGGAAAAAAAGCAAATTTTATAGGTGACATACAGTTTTAAGGAAGTGGGATGCTGATTTTCAGGGAAAGAATTAGCAGATTACATTTCATCAGAACTTCTTTTGAATTGGAAAATTGTGAGAACATGAAAAATAGGAGTCACTTTTGATGCAAGAGCTTACATAACCTTAATTCTCCTGTCGCAAGTATGGTATTACAGCTACAGACAAAAACTCTTGACTTGAATAAAAAATGCAAAGTGGAGGTATTAAGAGTTATGCATCTGACTAAGCGAAGGAATAAATGAGTAAAACCTTACCCAAAGTTTCATACAAGGCAACACTAAGATGATGCCCACAAAGGTGCATATAATGGAAAGGTGAGCAGTGTATTTCAACACTAAAAGCTGGAGGAAGAAGGCACAGCCCGTATGTGCAGATAGAATCTTTCTACGTTAAAAAAAAATAATCTAAATTATTAATAGTACTGTGTTTCTGATTGAAAAGTTATACTGAAAATTAAGATGACTCTGAGAGCTTTGAAGTTCCCCAATTATTCCAGCGACCCAGACTGAAAATGGGCACAATGTAAACCATCTAAACAGCACACATAATTAATTAAAAGACAAGAAAGAAAACAAAAATGGATGTCTGGCCAGCGCTAGGAGAATATCAGTGAGGAAAAGGGGTTTGGCTGAAGGAAATTGGAGGGTTGTTTCGTGGTTGGCTTTTTTTTTTAATTACAACATATGCTCAGCTTTGTTCCATTTCCAGTGCATAGTCCCTATTAACCAGGCTGTTTTGGCAGAGAAAATGTAACATAAATTCTGGCCCACTGGAATGAACTGGAAAACTCCCAGTGCCTTCCCAAGGTCAGAAGAGGGACACCTTCTGTACCTTCAGCGCTGGTGGAATCACAAATCACCCTGAGTGCTTCAGAAAAGGCTTCTGTTTCACACAACAAGTGTTTTATGGGATCTGAAGAGTGAAAAGTGCTTGGAAAAGGAGAAGAAAAAGAAATAGGAGCTGAAGATTTTGGTCTGTGGCCTCCTCTTGTGATCAGTCCCCTGGGCTGTGCTGTGCCCTGAGAGCTGATGGCAGTGAGGGGACATTTTGGGGATGCATGGCCTTGGCCAGGTCGGGGACCATTGGGGGTGTTACAGAGTCATACGGGGGAGGAAGGCACTTCTGGAGATCATCTAGTCCAATCCCCTGCCAAAGCAGGTCCACCCAGAGCAGGTCCCACAGGAACGTGTCCAGGCAGGTTTGAATGTCTCCAGAGAAGGAGACTCCACCACCTCTCTGGGCAGCCTCTTCCAGGGCTCTGCCAACCTCACAGGAAAGAAGTTCCTCCTCATGTTTAGGTGGAACTTCTTACATTCAAGTTTGTGCCCGTTGCCTCTTGTCCTGTCCCTGGGCACCACTGAAAAAAGACTGGCCCCATCCTCTTGACACCCTCCCTTTAAGTATTTATAGGCGTTGATCAGATCCCCCCTCAGTCTTCTCTTCTCCAGACTAAAAAGACCCAACTCCCTCAGCCTTTCCTTGTAAGAGAGATGCTCCAGGCCCCTAATCATCTTTGTAGCCCTCTGCTGTACCCTCTTCAGCAGTTGCCTGTCCTTCTTGAACTGGGGAGCCCAGAACTGGTCCCAGTGCTCCAGATGGGGCATCACCAGGGCAGAGCAGAGGGTGACGATGACCTCTCTCAATCTGCTGGTCACGCTCTTCCTGATGCCCCCCAGGATGCCATTGGCCGCCTTGGCCACAAGGGCACATTGTTGGCTCATGGGCATCCTGTTGTCCACCAGGACTCCCAGGTCTTTTTCTTCAGAGCTGCTCTCCAGCAGGTTGGCCCCCAACCTGTCCTGGTGCAGGGCGTTATTCCTCCCCAGGTGCAGCACCCTACACTTGCCCTGGTTGAAGTTCATCAGGTTTGTCAAGTGTTGGCTCCCGAGATCCCAGGTGGGACTTGTGGGGGTCCCTGCCTGGGGCTCGCAAGGAGCTGCTCCGCTTTCAGTGCTTCTGGTGCGATGGAAGGCCTCTGGGAGAGCCAGAAGGGGGTGATGGACGCTGTGATTGCTTCAGTGATTGATATATTTGTGATTTCTAAGCCCGATAGTGTAACTCCCTGCAAAGAGCCAGCGTATTAGCATATTAATGTTGTTGATTATGCTGATAATAAGAGAAAGAAAAAAGGAACAGAAAAATCATCACTTATCTGTGATGTATGACAAAGAAATCAGTGAAGCGAATCGTCTGCTGCTTTGAATATAATTAATATTTTCTGAGCCCTCTGGCAAATGTCACCATTATTACTCATTTCAGCCCTGTAATGCTCTCATTCAGACTTCCAACTTCTTTTTTTTCAGGATTTCTCGGGAACTTTCTAGTGCTACCAGACCACTTAAACTTTGCAATTTCTTGCAGTTTTCCTGAATGAAATGTCAAGAGCGTGAACGGAAAAGTGTGAATGTTTGATACCTTGTCAGAGGACACAGGCTGGTCCTACTGTGCTTATTACCTATTGCTTTTCTTCCTGTTTGAATTTTGGCTCAGGCCATCGACTGTGGCAGTGCATCAGGGAACCGAGACCTCCCTGAGACAAGAGTACTTAAATGAAATGTTACATTGAAAACCTGTTTCGTAGAGAAAAAAAATTAGCTCCATAATGAATCTAGAATGGAAAGCTGGAAATGAAAAGCTGATTTATATTACCAGCTATGCAGGGGAGAATTCTGGAGGGTTTTTACGGTAGGAACTTGCAGCAGGAGAGCAGGCGTCGGGCGGGGGGAAGATGCTCCGTCCTGGCTGTCCAGGGCAATAAAAAAATACAATGTCAGTGTCACCGTTATTTCTCAGCTGTTTTCACTCAGGTTCCAGAATATGCTGGAAAAATTACACCTGGGACTTCTTTTTCAGGGCAAATCTCTGTCTTCTACAGGCAACCATTTTTGAAAACGGTTTGATTTGATTATTGTAAAGTCTAGGCTGTTTTATAAACGCAGGGTTATACAGCATCCTTTTGAAGAAGGAGCTATGCAGAATTCAGTAGTATCCATCATTTTAGGAGCTGGTTTCCTTATGGAAACAGAATGATTCTTGTCATGCTTGATAGAAGCCATTGAGCCCAATATAAACCAAAGCTTTATGATCCACAAAGCTTTTTTTAATAGTCTTATGAGTGCTTTCTACCCTGGGTTTTTGGTGTTTGGGTTTTTTTGGTGTTTTTTTTTTTTCTGGCCTGTGTATAAATATATGCATTTGAAGTTTTGCAGGTCCAAGACGATCAACAGAGTTGGCTTTGTAATTACAGTCAGATCTCTCAAATACCGAATTTGGGAATTCTTATTTTACATGCACTATCAACAGGAAATCGAGTGGATTCCAAAGGCAATTTGAAACTAGTTTTTATGTTCCAACTCTTTAAAATTGCTTGCCCAACAATTGCCATGTGCTACTTGTTCTTATTGGGTTTTTTAGCGCGGTTAATGGAAATATAAAGCACGTTGACAAAAATACTTGGCACTTTTTAGGATAAAACTAAGCTGATCAGATAAAAATATTTTTAGAAAGACATGGCATTTTTACTTTGGTTTTTTATAAAGCAAATTTTTAATTACTTTGTGAGGGGAAAAAGGAAAATGGCTATATCTGATGTTGTGTAGGCCTATTGCAGAGGATAAAGCTTCTGAGATGAAAAAATAAATTGTTTTATCTTGTCTTTTGAAAAAAAAAAAATTGCTGCCTCTCCAATTCTTTCAAGATACTTGAAGTTTTGAAGTTTGTGGAGCTATTTTGTTCCATCTTTAAAACAGAGTTTTGTGAGCCATCCAGCAATTTTCTCTGCCTCTTAAATAAGTAAGGAGAACATCTTTTCTCCTGATTACTGAGGAGCAGGCATTAGTGATTCTACTGCACAAAAGATCCATTAATTGAGAAGAGATTAGATTTTATTGTAATTAATTTCTGTAAAACTACTGTTTTTCTTAGATTAAGGATTTTCTTTATAAGAGAATAAACTGCAGATAACGATAATGAGATGCTTGCATGAAACTGATAAATAGCAGTTTATATTTAGGCTTCTTTCATAGTTTCTCTAATCTAATTCAAGAAAGAATGTGTTTTTTAAAAAGCATTCAGAAAACAGGTCATAACATTTTTAAGCTTTGGTGGGGAAAAATGTGTTTCATTTTGTTTTTCTAAATTGTTGGAAAATGGTACATTAGAGTTTGTTATGAATGCAGTTGTGTAGAATTAATTATTAGTTAAGACGTTTATACGTTTCATCCTAGTTCTTTTGCATTCAGCGAAACCCAGCTGTTCCCTCTGCCTTTGCAGGACAGTCTTTACAGCTTTCCAAGCTGCTGAGCATTTCAACGTGTGGTCTGATGGATTTTGAAAATGTAGTGTTCTTACATGTGAGGCTGAACAGACAACCTGAGATTTCTTTATTTTTTTGATTGTGATATGAGTCTTCTAGAGTATGTAGTCTGTACTGGATCGCGTGTGACACGCAGTGAGCAACAACCTCTACTACTCAGCTATGGAGAAATATACTTCTGTCACTAGTTTCAGTGGGGAAAAGTACTAAGCACTGGTGTTTCTATGAGGAAGTAGGAAGACTTTCTACATCACTTACAGCAATTAAGGAATTTTACAAAGCAGCAATGTGTATAGAATGATAGAACTGTCCAGGTTGGAAGGGACCTTTAAGATCATCTAGTCCAACTGTCAATCTAACTCTGATAAAAACCGTCACTAAACCATGTCCCTCAGCGCTATGTCAACCCGTCTTCTAAATACCTCCAGGGATGGTGCCTCAACCACTTCCCTGGGCAGCCCATTCCAAGGCTTAATATCCCTTTCCATGTAAAAGTTGTTCCTAATATCCAATCTGAACCTTCCCTGGGGCAACTTGAGGCCGTTTCCTCTTGTCCCATCGCCTGTTCCTTGGGAGAAGAGACCGACCCCCCCTGGCTACCCCCTCCTTTCAGGGAGTTGGAGAGAGCGAGAAGGTCTCCCCTCAGCCTCCTTTTCTCCAGGCTGAACACCCCCAGCTCCCTCAGCTGCTCCTCACAAGACTTGTGCTCCAGACCCCTCACCAGCTCCGTTGCCCTTCTCTGGACCCGCTCCAGCCCCTCAATGTCTTTTTTGTGGTAAGGGGCCCAAAACTGGACACAGCACTCGAGGTGGGGCCTCACCAGTGCCCAGTCCAGGGGGACGATCACCTCCCGAGTCCTACTCCCCACATGGTTCCTGACATAGGCCAGGATGCTGTTGGCCTTCTTGGCCACCTGGGCACACTGCTGGCTCATGTTCAGCCAACAGTCGACCAACATTCCCAGGTCCTTTTCTGCCAGGCAGCTCCAGCCACTCTGCCCCAAGCCTGTAGCGCTGCCTGGGGTTGGATGGTGACTCCCAAAGTGTGGAGATTGCTTTTCTGTTGACTCGACTTAAATTCTGTTCCCAAGGATCTGGAGTAGCAATCCTCTTACAGTGAGGAACCATCAGAACAAAAGGAAAGCTTTATGAAAGTTATGAAGGAATAGAATGTAGGTAAGAAAAGTGTAATTACCAAAGCTGGAATTAGTCCAGGGTAGGAATTAATAATGCTGAAATTAATAAAGGATTTAATTACCATTAGTCCACAGGGCATGAAATTGTACTCCTTTCAATTGTACCACAGCTCCTTTAATTCTGTACTGCTGCTTTCTGAAATGATTGCAAAGAACAATATAAATCTCAGGGGATTTTTTTTTACATGTTTTTCAGCATTTTTGTTTGTTTTCTTTTTAGTTAAAAGGGGTAAATAATGGAGCAGACTATGGACACATGCAAACCCAATTCTTATCAAAATACATTTATGTTCATAGTTTCCCATGGCCATTCTTCCAGCAAATATTCTATGAGCAGGAGCTTCTGTAGGGGAGTTACTTCATACCATAATTCATGTTCAAGTACCTTTCTTATTCCAGTATTGATATACTGGAATATCAATATTCCAAATATAAGTTGCTCAAATCACATTCTGATTTGGTTTTTGGTTGTTTTTTTTTTTTCCTGAAGAGGACAGTTCCAATAGGTAACCAATTAATCCCACCAACCCCATTTATCATGGCAGTCGGGTCTTACCGTAGCTTTTGAGGAAGGAAAAGTAATTAAATCACTTTTGATTATCCTCAGCATTTTTTTTGTTCTACATTTTAAAACAATTTTCCAAACAATTTTCCATTGAGTAAGAAGTTACAGGTATTTTTATGAAGTGCAATAATGGAAACCTTTTGTTTACATAAGCAAAAGAAAAACTTAAAAAAAAAAGTTTTTGCTGTTGTAATTGCTATTTTTAGTACAGTTCTATCCCTTCACTATTTGCACGCTTTCTAGCTAGTCTGTTATACTGTTATTGTTCTGGCTTTCTATTAAAATGAAAGGTGAGGTTTGTTTTATGTGTATGCTTAGAGGAGAGAATAATGCAAAGCTAAGTGCTTTGCAATGCCTATGGGAAGAATGTTTTCCTGAGTAGTTTTTGAAGCACATGTCACTGTTCAATTGTTCATTATCTTCAAATGGCTTGAAAAGCTACAAATAATTTGATATTCCAAGGGCATTTATTTTTATTGTGTCAAGGTTTGAAGTATGCAGTTGCAAATGCTGCTTCCTGTGCTTGAATACGAAGAGGCTGTGCAGCTTGATGGCTAATTTCATTTTTTCTGGTGAAGTACCTATTCTGTGACCGATGCTTTTACAGTTTTCATCTGTTTCGGTCTGGTTGGGAAGATTTCTGGGACTAAAAGTGCGGTGCAGGTTGATGTCGGTGGTCCCGGTCTAGCCTCTGCTCAGGGGCTGGCAATGGTGGCCAGGCAGAGCGGTTGGGTGGCCAGGCAGAGCGGTTGGGTGGCTGTTTCCCATCCTTTCCCCATGGCCCTTTCGCAGCCCTGCTGATGGAACCTGGTCTAGTGTGAGGTGTCCCTGTCCAGGGCAGGGGGTTGGAACTGGATGATCTTTAAGGTCCCTTCCAACCCAAACCCTTCTATAATTTGACCTCTTGTCATTCCTCTGCCTCCTTTCCTTGCTGCTTCCTGGTGGGAAGGTTTGCTGAAGGCAGCAGTTGCTGCAGGTGATCCAAAAGTCAGGGAGAACATGGTGCAAGGGGACTAACTTCAAGTATTGATGGCCAAAGTTGCCTTCTACATCCAAACACAGACTTGCCAAGACCAGACGAGCCGGTTGCACATGATGTGCTGAGGTGGTGGGAGCAGATGCAGTGAAAAAGATTTGGAGAGAGTAGATAACACGGCAATCAGACAGAACCCTGATCCGAGAGAGAACTGGGAGCACTTCTGGTGTGATGGGCCGTTCTCCTGCTGGACTGCCTTCGGAGCAGGGCTTTGGGACTTTTCCTACCTTAAATGAAAAGTGACAAATGCAAAATTTTTTGAAGCAGAGAAAACTATAAAATTCGTTTGCTCTCAAATGGGTTTGGGATTGACCAACAGATTTGAAGCTGCAAAGGCAGTAGCCTTATTTCCGGAGGAAAATTAGGGGCAATGTCAAAATAAACATTTCTTTATCATTGGGAAGTTTGAATGCCAATCAAGAACCTAGGTTCAGCTACAGTGCTGTGTATGAAATCTGACTGGGGAACTAGTGTTCCTGGTGCAAGGAATTAAAGTGAAGAACATTTAAAATCAAAGTTCACAGAGTAAATTTGGGTGGCGTGTGGCATCCTTACATTCTAGCTGTGTGGCTGTTCGGGTTCTGCAGTGCTCTATCCCGTTGAACCACAACAAAACTTTTAGATTTTGTGTTTTATTAGCTTGTAAATAAATTGTTTCGGTTTTGGGGTTTTTTGTTTGTTTTTTGGGTTTTTTAACACCTGTACATGTTCTATTTTTATATTTTTAGAAGTTTATGTACGCTGTATTGTGCAGATGTTTTCACTGCATCAGCTGATGGTAATTAACATACAAATTTTGTGTTATACCCACATCCTTGGCATCTGGTCAAGCTGAATTACAAAATTACTATACCCTTTGCTGTGTTTTAAGCTTTATCCTTAAGCCAAAATCAGGCAACAGGAAGCCTGTCGTTGGCACCGCCAAGGGAATAACCAGTTGCCTTCTGGTTTCACTGAGGTTCATTTCAGCATCTCAGTCTTCTTCAGAACATGAAATAACAGTATTTGTTCTGACGGTATTCGTGTGCGCATCTCATTGGGATTACTCGAGGCAGTTTAGGTGCTAATAAAATTTAAACAAGGAAATAAAACATTTGAGTATTTTATTTACCTCCAAAATATCAATGTATTAAGTGATAAAAAAGTCACAGAGATCCATGAATGGGGCATTATCTGACCAAATAAATTATTTGTTTTATCTTACATTTTGGATAAATGATGGCTTAAGCAATGAATTATCGCCACTGATATTTTGCATGAATATACAGTTGCTTTCTCACTGGCATTCTGTGAAAAAAGATCCTTATGAGCTTTATTTTGCTTTACTTGGACTATTTTTATTTTTTTTTTCATAAATGTAACTCAAAACCTTGTAAGTGGCTTAGAAAATGGGCGTTGAAGGCTTAGCCCTTCTTGGCTTTGTGGAACTATGTTTGAGAACAGCCCGATTTATCTATAATCATGTTAAAATAACTTCTAAGAATGCCAATATCTATTCCAGATTTACAGGCTGCTTGATATGCATAAAATCTGCTTATCGAGTGTTCTCTCAATTCAAGAGTAGTGAAAATGGTTTTATTCCACTGAAAAGTAGTGAGACCCGGTTGTGTAAATGGGCACTCGGGTGAGCGGGTCGCGCTGGAGCAGCGTGTGCAGGGGGGGATCTGCAGCGCTCGGCACCCGGAGCGGAAGCTGCTGGGGAACAGACTGGGGGATATTTCCCAGGCGTTCATTTTACTGCACAAAAATTAATGGCATTTCTGCCAAGTCCCTTATCTGAGATTTCAACAGGCTGAGGTGTAACACAAGAGAAGCAGGAAGGACAGGTAGACAAACTGCCTGCTTTTGGGTTACTTTTGTTCTAGTTTTGTAAGCAATTAAATTTATGTAGCTGTAATTCATACAGTTGAGAAGACGGGGAATATACTCCAGGAGTAACTGTGGGAAGCTAAGGAATTCTGCTGATTTCAGAGAAATCAGGTATAACACAGCGGGGACTCGTGGTCCCACCTGGGCAAGGGACCCAGACACGGAGTACAAAAAGGTGTCGCTTTGTGGTTTCTGTGATGGTCGTGTTCACACGTGTGGGGTTTACGCAGATGCTAATTTTCAGCATTGAAGAAAGCAAGAGTTGTGGATGGATGGTCTGGGCGTGTTTGCTCCTCTCCCGGTGGAGGGGAAGAGGTGACGTATTGAGATTGCTTCTTGTCATCACGCTGGCAAACCTGGCTTCTGCTTGTTTTGTGGAAAGGGCAGAATAAGAAATGCAGAATGCAGACCACAGATATCCCTCAGGAAAAACTGTATTTAATAGGCTGCAATCTTGATAATAATTCTAAAAAAATAGTCCCCCAAATGTCGGTAGTTTCAGAAACCTGTTTTTTCCCCTTTTTCCTTCAGTATGCTGTTTGGAGATGACAACCAAAAGGAAAATTATCGGCCGCTTGGTGCCCTGCCGGTGTTTTCGTGGTGAAGAAGAAATCGTCTCAGTGTTGGATTATTCTCACTGTGGCCTACAGCAGGTGCCAAAGGAGGTGTTTAGCTTTGAACGGACGTTAGAGGAGCTTTACCTCGATGCCAATCAGATTGAGGAGCTACCTAAGGTAATGGATGTTCTGCCCGTAACCCAGGTGTCAAAGTCCTGTTTGTACATGTGCCTTCAGCGTGTGCCTCACCTCGGGAGGAGGGCTTGCTCTTGGCCAGGGGACATGCTTGCTGTGGGAGGAGTCGTGGCTATTAGAATCATAGAATTGTCTAGGTTGGAAGAGAACTTTAAGATCATCTAGTCCAACCATCAACCGAACGCTGATTAAAAAAAAAAAACAAAACCCCCAAAAACCCCATACAATCCCCCCCCCCCCATCACTAAACCATGTCACTAAGCACCATGTCAACCTGTCTTTTGAAAACCTCCAGGGATGGTGCCTCAACCACTTCCCTGGGCAGCCCATTCCAAGGCTTAATAATCCTTTCCATGTAAAAATTGTTCCTAATATTCAATCTGAACCTCCCCTAGTGCAACTTGAGGCCGTTTCCTCTTGTCCCATGGCCTGTTCCTTGGGAGAAGAGATCGACTCCCCTGGCTACACCCTCCTTTCAGGGAGTTGTAGAGAGCGAGAAGGTCTCCCCTCAGCCTCCTTTTCTCCAGGCTGAACACCCCCAGCTCCCTCAGCCGCTCCTCACAAGACTTGTTCTCCAGACCCCTCACCAGCTCCGTTGCCCTTCTCTGGACACGCTCCAGCACCTCTTTTGTGTCTTTTTTGTGGTAAGGGTCCCAAAACTGGACACAGCACTCAAGGTGGGGCCTCACCAGTGCCCAGTACAGGAGGACAGTCACTTCTTGAGTCCTACTCCCCACGCTGTTCCTGATGCTGTTGGCCTGCTTGGCCACCTGGGCACACTGCTGGCTCATGTTCAGCCAACAGTCGACCAACATTCCCAGGTCCTTTTCTGCCAGGCAGTTCCAGCCACTCCTCCCCAAGCTGGAGACTCTAGAGAGTCCTCTATTGACTCTAGAGACTCCATTACCTTTTTACAAATCTTTTTTGTGCCCATTCTGAAGACCCCAAAGAGCTGAGCCACCATTCCTGCAGCGGGGGCTGCGTGGGGAGGAGTGGGGCCACCCACCTCTCCTTGCATCACAGCACCGGAATGGGGTCAGCCAAGGAAGCCTTAAGTGGGGAATTAACAGTTGTGCAAAAGAAGTACTTCTTAAGATGGCATTTCACAGAATCACAGAATCTTCATGGTTAGAAGGGACCTTTGAGATCATCGAGTCAGACCATAGACACACACACACACACACACACACAAACCCACCAACAATCTTGGGCACTAGACCATGCCCTGAAGTGCCATGTCTACACGTTTCTTAAACACCTCCAGGGATGGCGACTCCATCACCTCCCTGGGCAGGCTGTTCCAGTGCCTGACCACCCTCTCAGTAAAGTAATTCTTCCAAATATCTAATCCAAACCTCCCCTGCCAACTTTAGGGCTACAAAGATGATTAGGGGCCTGGAGCATCTTTCTTACGAGGAAAAGCTGAGGGACTTGGGTCTTTTTAGTCTAGAGAAGAGAAGGCTGAGGGGGCATCTGATCAATGCTTATAAATACTTAAAGGGTGGGTGTCAAGAGGATGGGGCCAGTCTTTTCAGTGGTGCCCAGGGAGAGGACAAGAGGCAATGGGCACAAACTGGAACATAAGAAGTTCCATCTAAACATGAGGAGGAACTTCTTTCCTGTGAGGGTGGCAGAGCCCTGGAAGAGGCTGCCCAGAGAGGTGGTGGAGTCTCCTTCTCTGGAGACATTCAAACCCCCCTGGACATGTTCCTGTGGGACCTGCTCTGCTCTGGACCAGAGCTCTGGTGCTGTGGCAGGGGGTTGGAGGAGATGATCTCCAGAGGTCCCTTCTAACCCTATGTGATTCTGTGATTCAGACCATTTCCTCTGGTCCTGTCATTATTCACTTGGGAGAAGAGGCCAACACCCATCTCTCTACAACCTCCTTTCAGGTAGTTGTAGAGGAGGTTGTAGACCTTCACCTATTTGGTACCTTGACCAGGAGCACGCTAACATATGGAGTAGGTGTTGTCGCACTTGGATCCTCTCTAGCACTGCTTTTAAAAGCAAGCTCTTTGTCAGGATAAGCCGTTTGTCCTTGCGGGGGAAATGCCACTGCTGACTAATTTTTATAACTGCAAACCGGGTCCTGCAGTGAGATTACTGAAGTTATCCTTCTCTGTAAGACTTCTGTCATAGAATCTTTAAACCTGTTCTTCTGTTGATTAATGTTTACTATAAGGAATTAAAAGTTACTGTACCTTAAGTGTTCTGGAAACATGCGAAGGCAAGGTAGTGGAAAAACCAATTAATTGTAGGTGCTAGCTACATAATGAAGCATGAAGTAATGTAATCCATTCCTTAATTGAATTTTTCTCAACAATAATGAAAGATGCTTACAAGTCTTTAATTAAACATTGTTCCACTGTAATCCATTCTTCATCATCTTTCGACATATTTCTTTCTTACACAGCACAGAGACTTTATATAAATTCTATTTACAAATATAGAAAATGTGCTTCTTCCGTGACACGGAGCTCCTTTATTCGGATAAGATGGTTCATTGCTTAACGATTGCTCCGTCCATGAAGAAATTCTTTACAGATGGCAAGACAGGGTAGCTACAGTCCTTTAAGAGTCACGGGAAAAATGATAAGGAGAACTGCTTTTTATCTGTCCTGCTGCTAGAAGGGGCAGCAGAGAACCGGGTATTTTTCCTGTCCCCATAAATATGAAATGGGTTGTGGTGGAGGCCATTTGACTGCTAATGAATACCTTCAGGACTGCTTCTCTTCTAATAATGATATGTTGTTAACCTTGTATATATCTTAATTATGCTCCTGAAGAATATATGAAGTGCCTAATTCAGCCAGGGATTTTTTGGTATATTTGTTTTGTGTCTCCTGAAAGTACACGTCGCCATGGTATTCAGACTAAATTGCGGTGCATAATGGAAGACAAACATATCAGGGCATAGAACAAGAGCAATATCCCACAATTCTAGAGGGAAAAACTGGGGTAAGGGGTCCAAAATTATGAAATTGGGCTGAAGGTGATAGTTGTTAGCATCAGTCCCAATGGAAATGTGGACGCTCATGGAACCTTGGCGTGGTGGTGTGGGATCGTCTATTTTGTATTTGTTATTTGTGAAGCAAAACCGCAGATAAATACATACCTGGGAGAGATTTAAATGTAGAGGACTCTCTTTTTGCACCTTTTTTTTCCTCATTTTTCTTTGTTATAAATACTATTTTGAAGCAAATACTGTATATTGAAGAAATCCTTTTAAATGGTCTTAAGTTTGAGTAAATGTGTCGTTAAACATAGTCTTGGCCTTGTCTAAGAGAAGATTAATGGCAGTGTTAATTTACTTGCTTTATACCATTCATAATTTTTTGTCTTAAGCCTTTATTAATCATTACCATAAATTAAGCAGTCCAAATAATTTCTTGATCAAATTTTCTGCTTCAAAGATTTTTTGCTGCACGTCTCTGAACTTTTGTCACTATTGAATTAATATTCTAGGAGAGGAAATGCTACTTTTTTTCTTAAAATGGCACTATAGTACTTAACATTGATTTTTACATGACACGTTATGATCTCCCATAGGCAGAATTTTCCTCTCTCTGTAAACGTGAATTTAAATAACTTCCTCCAGAGGAAATTTTTTTTGTCAATTTTCTGCTATTTACCAAATGTTGTGTGCCTCTGACATTACAATATTCTTTTGAAATTTTCTATCATCAGAAACCTTTTTCTGCTTTTTTTTCTGCTGACTTCATCAGAAATGGATTTCTGGTTCCTAATTTCTAATATTTTTCTTTTAAGGATTTATAGGATTGTTATGTAATTCTTATTCTCTCTTTTCCCCTAAATCTGTTCAAGTCTTTTATTTTATTTGCCTTTGGCTTCATTATCATGAGCTGCTGCTGCAAGTATGTCCCTATTTGTACGAGTCAAATGAATCAATGACTAATCAAAAAGAATATCGATTCTGATGAAGGTGGAGTCACTGGCAATCAGTATCCAGAAAAAAATTGTGGCAAGGCCCTAAAGCACTAGAAGCTGAGAAAGAAACCTTTTGAAAATCCAGTGGGTAAAAAAAAGTGGGCAATTTTGGGCCTACATACCTGTATTCACACTCTCGTATTGTTTCTGGTACAACAGTACGTGATGATGTTACTCCAGAGGGAATATTTTTTATTACGCTTCTTCATTCACCCGTTCAAAAGCCTTGTATCTGTTCTGATATTGTCAGAACTTTATGTTCCAAGACTTCCTTGGCTTTTAAAAGTGGAATTCTCCAGGGGAATCACTGGGAACATGCACAGGGAATTTAGTTTTCCAGGAACAATGGCGTGGTGCAGTTTGTATATGAACCAAAATGCCGCGGGTTCCCTGTGCTGAAGATTACTATGGTCTGCAGCTGTTCTAACGAGAAATTCCAAGAGCAGACCCTAGAGCCCATTAATTACCTTCCCTCTTCCAGTCCTGTCCAAAATGGTGCTCTTCCTTAAAAAAGAGGAAAAGCAGGTGCTCTCAGACACATTGCAAAGGAATTCCTTGTTCTCTGGAGAGGTATTTCCCTTTATTAACACTGTCTGTGAGCAGGAATGTGCAACCCAGTTTGGCTTCCAGGGTCCACAGTAAGTGTTCTGGCCGTTCCTAGAACTTCAACTGGGAAGCTTCGGCCCTGGCGTGGAGGGACACTTCCATCTTTGATGCCAACTGACAGTGACTGTGGTGGGAGGGTTCTCCTTCTCGGCACTTTTCATCCATGGGATCCCCTCTCCATTTTCTGAGAGTAGATTGTCTTGGAGAAAAAACCTTGGATAGGAAGTTATGGCAGTTTCAAAATGATCTAAAAATCATAAAAATCACTTTTCACGACTGCTTTCTCTTCGTAGCATGGTTTTATTAATTTTTACATGTTGTATGAGATGGTGATCTTTCTTGAGCAATGCAGCGTGTTAAATAGGTGCTTTCAACATGATTTACTGATTACTTCAGTTTTAAAGGAGGGTTGGTTTTGCAGTGGAAAGTCTGAAATTTTATAAAATTTGAATTAAAATTTAGAATCAAGTCCTGAATTTGGGGGTTAAGGAACATATCCTTTTTATAATGTCAAAGCATTTTGTTTCTTGAGGATGGCAAATTTCTTCTGCATGCAGTCAAAATATTTTAAAATCTATCATGAAATTGAATTATAAAATAAAACAATTTACTGCAAGCCACAACAAAATTCAACTGATGTGACATGTGAAATATCATGTACCTACAAAATGGTGATTGCAATGAGTATATAGTTTTTGACAGAATACTCATTTCAGCATTCCTGCTGCCGATCAACTGTTGTGATTATCCTTGCCAACTGTGGATAAGCTGTGTTTATGGTACTGAGCAGCCTGGAAAAATGTCCTCTCAAATAATGGCTTTTCAAAATATTTTTTGATGATGGAATTCTTATGTAGCAAATGTAGTTTTAGTTTTGTGGGATTTGTTGCTTCTGTGGATAAATAATGACCCTCAACTAGTCTTTTCCCTGAAACGCTGTAAAGTGTCTTTTTTATGTTGCAGCAACTGTTCAACTGTCAAGCTTTACGCAAGCTGAGTATACCAGACAACGACCTCTCCAGTCTGCCCACCACTATTGCCAGCTTAGTTAATCTCAGAGAACTTGATATCAGTAAAAATGGTAAGAGATCAAAAGTTACAAGTATTTTAAAGAATTGTCAGGACTGCGAACGATGACATTTTAATTCCTAGCCATTAACAAACTTGTGAAAACTCACTCGTGTTCTAGATTATGTGCTATTTTTGGAGAAGTCTGGATAGATTTCTACCTCATTTACTAGTCTGCCCCAAAAATATATAAAGAATAGAGTTTGCTTTAGCATAGTGTCCCATGATGACTTGTGACCAGTAAACCTTAGAAATAGGAGTGGGGAAGACCATTTTTCAGTGCACTTATGAACCATTCCACTTTCCAAAGTGGCTTAGTCCTTACTGGGCTTTTGTGTGATGGATTTAAGCAGATAGAGCTGCAGGTAAACAACTACCAGGATTTATACAGTCAGTGACTAATTTGCTGATGTGCATTTCCCAATTACTCATTTACATATTTATGTGCCTAAAAATCTCTGCATGTCTGAACTTAAGCATCTTTGTTTTGGAAATGAGGCTTAGGCACGCTTGAAAATTTTGAAACATTTCTTATCATTGTAGGCTTAAGAGACTCAGGATTATATGGGCGTTCTCCCCAGAAGAGAGGGAGGCAAAGGAGAAGAACATAAGCAGTTCGGAAAGAAATCAAAAGCACAAATATCAGTAGAAATGATGTCACTATTTAACTCCAGAAGAGTATATAAATCAAGCATTAGCATAATAGTTTCAGTACAAGGCATGTTATCTATTCTGGCATATTTATTTAGTGCTTAAGTAGCACCTTCTAGACTATAATAGTACAATATATGTATTCTTCCTGTTATAGATTAACTCTGTTCTGAAAATGCCAAATGAACTCATGTATGAACAAAGCGAGTTAAACAGTTTTATTTTATGTGTGTATAATATTTCTTTCAATTATTTTTTTAGGAATTCAAGATTTCCCAGAAAATATTAAATGTTGTAAGTGTTTAACAATTATTGAAGCCAGTGTCAATCCGGTCTCTAAGTGAGTATCAGTAGCTTGTGTTTGCCTACTGCAGGTACAGAAAATTTACACAAAAAGAACTAAAATTTAAAGACATTGTATCAAGTTCATTTGCAGGATTAATCTAAATTTCTTTTTAATTGTTTGAAATCCGGTGTTGACGTATCTATGAAAAGGTCTGTGTACTATGTAACAAACGGGGTGTCTTTCCATATGGTAAAGAAAGTGTTGGCAAAGCAGTCCCATTATGTATTGGGAATAAGCCACGCTGCATCCTCACGTACCGTAAGTCTCTTGGTTGGGACTTTAGCAACCCTTATTCCTTCCAAAAATTGACAATAATAACCAGAAAAAAATCTGTGTTGTAATCCCATGATTTATGAAATGTAGGGAAGGAGATGAAAGGGTGAAATTTTACTATTTCAGTTTAAAAAAGAAAAAAGGGATAGAAAGAAAGAAAAAGAAAGGAAGAAACCACCTTTGACTTAAAACCCTCTGCTGGGAAGGCAGAAAAGGCTGATATAACTTGAATGTGCCAGGCATTTGAATTTCCTGAGGTTATAGCAATGTGGAAATGATGAACATGGGCAAAAAAGTTGCCTGTAAGAAGTAAGAAATTCTTGAGAATTTGGGTAGAAAAAGAAGGTGAGAGAGAAAGTAAGCTTTCTCTTTCTAAATATACATTGTTATTGTTTCCATAGCAACTTTGGTGCGAGCATTAAGCTTTTAACTGTTTTTTTTAGGCTGCCAGATGGCTTCACACAACTTCTAAATTTGACCCAGCTCTATCTAAATGATGCCTTTTTGGAGTTTCTTCCAGCTAACTTTGGAAGGTAAGAGCTAGTCACCAAAGCACATCGCTCTTTCCTGTGAACCTGGTTTTGGCTTTGAGGGACCATTTTGAAGCTGTATTCTTTTTAAAAACAAAACTAAGCAAAACAAAAGAAAAAAACAAAGAAATTTTGGCCTTTCCAGCCCTATTTTGATGAATGGTGGTTGTTAGGGAGAATGTTATATGTCAGCAAGAATTTGATGATGAAGCGATGCAGTTTGGTGGCTTAGGGAGAAGGTGGGAAGAAATAGAAATTGAAGAAGAGCCTTGTCCTTGATCAAATGCGTTATTAAATTGTGGCAAGGGCAGAAAATAACAATGTGGTCTATGCCTATTGAAAAATGAACAGGAAGAAAAAGTGTTGTGAGTCAGAAAAGAAGAAAGAAGCGACTGAGCACAGCAGAGTAACCAAAGGAAAAACCTGGAAGCAAGAAGAAGAGAGAAGATTCAAAAGACAGCAGAGCAGAAAGGATTAGAACGAGAGTAAAAATAAATGCAGCAGAAACTGAGCCAAAAAGTGTTAGATAAGGACAAAGCAGAGGGAGGGGGAAATCAAAGTTAACATAATTTGCCATTTAAGAAGGGCAGTAGAAGGCGGTGGATCCTCACGCTGCGCAGCTCTGGCAGAAATGTCAGGTTTATTCCACCTGTGTTACGGTGGGGAGGGAATGGTCAGCCTTCCTGCCCTCGGACTGTCCAACTGGGCAAAGAGCTCAGAAGACACAGGATTAACAGAGAAAATATATGCTGATATTTATTTATTTATTTATTCGCCTAGTATTAGTTTTTTCCTGGTCTATCCAGCTAACCATATGTGTGCTTTATTGCCCAGCTGGGAACATCAACTCAGCACTCCAAAATTAATACTGAGGTGGCATAATATGTGTTGGAAATGACATGGGAATGCTCAGGCACTGAGAAATAGAAAGTGCTGCTTTCTCAGCACTTACTTGATGGGTCTGTCGCTGACCCTGAGCTGCGGCTGGGCTTTACGCTGGAATGCCTTTTAGAAAATCCTAGCTGAAGAAAGAGGGAGAAAAATTGTCATTGTTTGCATTTAATGAGTGCTCAGAATCTCAGAGTAAATCCTGAGACAGCTGGGAATCAGACAGTATGTTCAGATGTCAAGGAAAAATAAATATATGAAATACCCTGCAATTTTATCAGATAGGTAGTGTTTATAGTCATTATGCTCTTCCTAAAGCCTTGCTGGTACTTTGTCTAATAATCTTTGTCACTTAAGGACATGTCTACTGTTCTAAATCTTTTAACAGAAAGCACTAACTTTTTGTTTTTTCTTTTACAAATGCATATTTTGTCTAAACAAAATGATGCTCATTCCAGTTGTGGTTGTTATTCCTTTATTATTATTCTGCTTCTATATTATCTATTTGGTATCTCACATTTACAAATCCTTGCCATGTTTCCGAAGCTTCCCACATTAGCATACAGGGATTGCTGGGTTTCTTTTAACAGCCACATGTAGCTCTTTAACTCTGTCTCCCTTATTGCTCTTCTCCAAATTTTAGTGCTCTCTTCATATCTTCTGGTACGCTAATATTCCGTTAGTCTGTTATATCTCATTTACACTTGTGAATAAAGACAGGAGCAGAGTCTACATGAGCATCGTGTAAATGTCTCTCCACATTTCTCATGTAAAGTTGTTCTTTTTAGTCCTGGTTAAGCCCAACTGTAGGACTTGAAAGGTTTTCTGCATTATTTGGTAGGAGAAAGATAAAATCGTAGTTTTCTAGAAGAGCATAATATTGGGAAACCGGAGGCTCCATGAAACAGAAAACTGATGTTGTGCTGGACAGAGAGCTATTTAAAGCTTTGTTGTATTTTCTTAAAACTTTTATCACGTGTTTACACTTGTGGTGCTAAAGGACCTGGACTGTAGAGACAGAGTAATGTGAAAAGCAGCATTAGTGAAATCCTTGCAACTCACCATAAAGCTCCTCAATAAATTTTCTTCACGTCTAGAAACTGTGTTACCAGCCTAAAAGCTTGACTGGTGTGCCTCTGGGCTGACATCTCTGCTTAGAAATGGTACAATTGCAAATTAGTTATGCAGAACCACTCGATTTCTCACTGGCCTTGAGCAATCCCAGGCACGGGCAGCTCTTGCTTTGGATGTGCCTCCAAAACTAGTTGATTTGAGACGCCAAATTTTCTGGGAGTGGAGTCGTACGATTTGAGATGAAGAGGAAAGGGCCTTTTTCATCCTTTTGGTTTTGTATCCTGTAGGATCATAGAATGGTTAGAGTTGGAAGGGACCTTAAAGATCATCAAATTCCAACCCCCCTGCCCTGGGCAGGGACACGTGTGACCAGACCAGGTTGCTCAAAGCCCCACTTCCTTTTCCTCCCCACATTGCTGGTTCTTCAATCCACAATTATAATCAAAAGGGTGACATGAATCAAAATCCTTTCATGTTTATCAAATTTTCTTCCTAGACAGTATGGATAATAAGGCAATACTGCCCCAAATTCTGGAACTCTAATACATGAGGTTCTTATCTCTTATCTGATGTGTCCTCCTTCCTTCCTTCCCATTGTCCTACTTCATGCAATTTATTGCTGTGGCTTCAATAATATTGCAGTGAGAGTTTGCACAATGGTATGGAATTGTGAATTACTGTTGGGTGTAGATTCTAATTCCTGCCAACACTTCAGCACACATCCTGCTTCTGGGTAAAATGCAGTACGTTCAGTGGAGATCCGTTCTGTAGGGTTGTGGTCTGCCTCCATGGAGCTGTGGAGTTCAGTGCTCAAAAAATGCAAAAGAAAGTTGTGAACTGAAAGAAAGCTGCTTTTTATCCTTTAATAGATCTGGAAATGTTTGAGAGAAATTAACTTTAACTATGTTTTCCTTGTTTTAAATAATTAATAAGAATATTTTCAAATTACTGGGAAAAACTGATATATGTCAAAGTTTTTTAGAAGAGTTCAGATAAGGACAAATATGCCCTTACCTGAAGCTGCGTGTCCTTCCATGGAGCTGTTTGGTTCTGCATACATTTTGTATCATATTCAGCCCCACAAGAACTGTACATCTTACTATTGTGCACTGTTGAAATAAGTAGTTTCAAATCGTTCTTATGGATTCCTGCACTAATTCATGGAATGAACTAATTATTTTCTATCATCTTTCTAGACTTGTCAAATTGCGAATTTTGGAATTAAGAGAAAATCACTTGAAAACTCTACCAAAGTAAGTGAATGAATATTTACGTAAGTCTCTCTCACCTGAAATTTCCAAAAGTGCAGAGTATTTGTATTGTTAGCAATGCAACGGTGTCATTTCTGTTACGAGTTATTTTTTCCCATGGGTTAAAGGAATTCTACTGAAGGTTTTTAGCAAAAAAGCGAACATGGAATGGAAGATGGAGACTGGCACTTCAGCTGGCTGTGACTCAGTATCTGAAATCTATAACGTGACATTTTAAAATAGCAGATGTAAACAAAATTGGAAAGCAACAGATGAGAGCCCTGGTCAGTGATTATGTGACAGTACTTTTCTCTCCAAGGAGTAATCTGATGTATTGAAAATACACTCGGTGTAACCTCAGTAGAACAATCTCCCCGTGTGTTCTGCACAGAAGTGAAATGTATTTGCTGGTTTGCAAAACTGTTCAGAAACCTGTATCATCAGAATATTGAAGAAATGTCAGTTTGATAGTGTTCCTTGGTGCTATTTACCAAAAAAAAAGTAAGTTGCTATAATTTGTTGCTATAATTTGACCAACATTTAAATGATATTTTGAAAAGAAAGGAAAAATAAATCTATACACTTCCCCTGCTAAATATATGAAGTTTCACTGCATAAAGCACGGAATATGGTTTTGAATTCAGACCAGCATGATGTAATTGTTTTCTGTAACAGGGATCCTGACCAGTGAAGAATGTCCATGGATTTGGGGATTGGTAGAAACGGGGGTTCTGTGTCCCCATTACAAGTGAGACTTACAGTGGTGGCAATAGACTGTATTTCTGAAACGTTGCTAATACTGAATTGCGTATTATCTAGCTCATTTAAAAAGGGCACTCTTTTTAGCAAGGATGCATTTATCAAAATCTCCTACACAGGCATTTTGCCCATAATGGGATATAGTGACATTTTTCCTGCTTCCTGTGGGCTTTTCTCCACAGCGCTTTCCTTTTTTTTTTAAGGAAAGCTATTTTTTGTGTTAAAGGCAATATTCCTTATATCAGAAAGTTTATACAAGAAAGCGTTTTCCACTGTTTCCTCTGCTCTGGGTTACATTTACTGTTTTGAAAGACACACATGAAAAAAGAGCTTCAATCTGCGACCAAAGTGTTTGTCTGCAGATCTGCAGCCTTTGAGGTCGTTATCACCTGAAGGGCTGTTACCTGCGGTGGTACCTACACAGTATCTAACTACCTCTTAAACATCAGCCTCTCTGAGAAAGGAACTGCGTGGTCTGTGTGTGCAGAAGGTGCTTGTTGGAATAAATGGACGTGTGTGCGCTGGGACTGAAGAGTCGGGATTCCACGACCAGAATCGTTTTGATCAAACAGAATATTTTTATATTTCTGGTCTAATTCAGATCCCAGTAAAGATGATGACAGACTTGATCCTGAATTGAGTGGGAGCAAGGCTGGGATTGAGTGTCAATGTTATTAATAAAAATAATTATATCTTTTTTCTGTGATACGTGGTGTTTAACAGGCAAGTTTTGGCAAGTGTTTGGAAGGTTCCTTATAAATGCTTAAGGGGGTTGCTTATAAATGCTTATAAATACTTAAAGGGTGGGTGTCAGGAGGATGGGGCCAGTCTTTTTCAGTGCTGCTCAGGGACAGGACAAGAGGCAATGGGCACAAACTGGAATGTAGGAAGTTCCATCTAAACCTGAGGAGGAACTTCTTTCCTGTGAGGGTGGCAGAGCCCTGGAAGAGGCTGCCCAGGGAGGTGGTAGAGTTTCCATCTCTGGAGACATTCCAAACCCGCCTGGACACGTTCCTGTGGGACCTGCTCTGGGTGGACCTGCCCTGGCAGAGAGTTGGACTAGATGATGATCTCCAGAGGTCCCTTCCCACCCCATATCAGTCTGTGATTCTGTGAAGGTTCATGTATGAGCATAGCAGCCTCTGGTTCCAGTAGCACTGTTTGGTAAAGTGCCTGAGTGTGACTTTTCCCACGGTGTGATGCTGAAAGTAGGGAAGTTCTTTGATTCCTGTAACCAAGGGAAACGTTATTTGTCGGCATGTTTGTTCTCTGCTCTGCGCTGTGGCAGGAGGCTTGGCCGTACACTGCTGAAACCTGCTGGAAAGAAAAGGTTCTGCTAATGCAAATGCTGGCCTTAAAACTGTTAGATAAAAGGGAGAGCTGTCTTATGAAATAAAGTAAGAGGAAGGAAGCTGACAAGGTCATTTTTGCGTCAACTGGGACAAAAATGAGGAATCTTGTGCATTTCTGGGCTGCTTTTATCCTCTAGAGCCATTTTCTCTGTAAGCAACAAAAATGTAGTGGATAGATGGGAATTAACACATATTACAGTGTTAATTTAGAGGCTGTCCATTCTGCTTCCCAGTTAAGGTCAATTTGACCTATTTTTTTTTATGAAAAGACAGTAACTACAAGTCTAAAGCGGCATCTCTCTGCTTCCTGGGCTTGGGCAGGCGAGGGCTGAGCCTGGGAGGGTGCGGGGGGAGAGCGGTGGGGCCGTGGGGGGATGCAGACACAGGGATGTGGCAGCACTCATGTCCTTTGGGAGTCACAGGGGAACGGGAAAACGTTAAATACCACAGTCTCTTATTTTCTCAGCCAGTGAGAGAAGGAAAATCGTGACGAGAAAGCTGTGTCTACAATAGAACCATCTGCAGTTAGGAAAGCAAATGCAGAAACACAAACCAGAATATATTTTACAGTCCAGTTGCAAAAAAAGGTGATGCAGGTCTTTCAGGTGTATACTTAAAAGCTTTCTTCCTTGTCCTACTACTTATTAGATAAATCATGAGTAAGATAACTGGGTTATGTCGGTAGTTTTTCTAGTAGTTCTAAAGTAAGAATGAACGTGAAAAGGAAGACAACTAAATAACTTTAGTATTGTAATTTTGCTTTTAAATAGATGAAATATACTGTAATATATGTATAAATAGATGCAATATACTGTGAAATACACTGTAAGGCTGTTTTAAGTAATTTCTGCTCAGTACTATTAACACATTCCATGCAACTTAAAAGATGTTATCAAAAAGTAGATCATATTATTTTATTTGTTCTGTACTGTAAAATATATGTATAAAGAATTCTTAAAGGAAATATTTAGCATTTTGGCATAAACAGGAATTAAATGTGCTTTGTGCTTACCCAAGCTCTAATTTTGCTGTATTTCAGCCTAACTCAACAGTCAAGGCTGCTGTAAAATGTATCCATAGTAACTGAATGCAAAATGTTCTAAAATCATATACAAAAATATCAGATTAAGTAAATACTTAGTTGGTTGATAATAAATAATAAATTAATTAAATACTAAGTATAGTATAGTAACCAGAGCAGAGTTCACCAAAGTGTCCCTCTTTAATGCATCTTGCATCAAAAAACGGGAACTTCCCTTTGGTGAATTTGTTGACATAATTTTACAGCGTCTAAAACATGTCCAAACATATCACTGTATTCCCGGACACTTTCCTGATAGAAAATTTTCTGAAAGTGCTTTGGAGTCTCTGCTGATTCCTTCTACAAGGAGACCGAGCACCTGAAATAACGCTGTCTCGCTCCATCATGCCGGGCGGGAGCCACACGGAGCTCTTCAAATGAAAATGCTGCAGGATGGTCCTATTTTCTGTCAGCAGCACTTTCTCATCAGAAAACACCTTTCAAAGTCTTGCAAATATTTCTAACATACTGAAAATATTTGTGTGCTTAACCTACAGATCTTCACAGTACCGTTTTATAAAATCAGTATTTTGTTTTCTCTCTTATACTGTTTGATTAAAGATTATTATTTACTGATTCCCGTTTCCAGGATCTTTTGAGCATTTAGAAATATTGGGCTATCTCTGGCCAGTATTGCAAATAATTTTTAATATTTTATCAAAGCTTTGCTTTGTACTACAAAAACAGAAAAATCTGTTTTGTTCTCATGAATTTCTGGTAAATGTTTCAAAGCCATTTGTGAGATTCTGACCCAGTTTCTTATGTTTGAACAATGTCACCAGCTAGATGACAGGGTTGTCTTTTGGCTTGAAGAACCAATTAAGACAATTTTTATTACTCTGTTTGGATAAAAATGTGCTTGATCTTTACTGGCTGTAGCAACATGTAATATTCCTGTGTAGTAGCTCGGATGGCGTTTCACAGACTGTGGCTCTCAGTAGCTCCGTAGCGTTCTGTTCTGTAATTCTGTAATTCAAATACTCTGTATTTATAGCCCCAGGCGAGGCGTTCCCATTGCCAGGGATGTTTTCACTCATTTTGCACCCAAACTGACACAATTAAGATCAGTGGACAGATTCCCGTTGGCTTCAGTGGGTTTTGAATGAAGCGTTTTGTGCTTCAGTGTTTAATTATGCTGTGTTCAAGTAATTTCTCAGAGTGGAGAGATGTAATTCCCAGTTCTCCATCCTGCTGGATGATGCTGGAGCTCAGCCTGGATGGGGAGAGAGAGGCGGCTGCTGAGGGAGGAACCACTTGGAGAGTGGCGGTGGGAGACTGATGAGTCCCAGACATCCCACCAAGGACCCATCTTGCCTTGGACCTGTTTGTGCCACTGATCAGCTCTTACCTGGCAGGATCTGAGTGACTTGATGCCTCTAAACCTCTTTTCTTTAATGTCCCTTTTCTGTGTTGTTTATAAACTAACCAGTGTGTGCCCCAGCCCCTCCTCCTCCACACACTCCTTTAAAATTGGTATTTTTTCCAATTCCTAGTTATTTTTTTATCCATGTGAAGATCCTCTCTGGTCACAGAGCAGGTTAGGTTAAGAACTTTCAGTGAAGGACCTTTGTACATACCTCTTGGTAGACTCTATTTTCCGGCTCTTTCCTACTCTCGACTCTTTCCAAAGACTCCAGAAATATTTTGGGTCATCCCTACTCATCACAAAAACTGTCCTGAATTTCCCTGGTGTGTCATATTTGTCTGCATATCCCCTCGTTCTATTGTTTGAAAGAGTTCCTGGTAATTTGTTTGGTGCAGTTGTCAGTCACTGGGCTGTGGTTTCCTTGGTTTATCCGGGTCTGATTTACAAATTGTGGTGACGTTGGTGACACACTTCCCGGTCATCCCGCGCTGGAGCCCCGTGAGGGAGGTTTTGTGTGTCCTACCTGCGTGTTGTCTGAGCTCTTAGCTGTGGGTGAGCATTGCAGCACAGGAGCCTCCCCAAACTGAGTACAAATGCAGAAAATTAATTTAGTTTTCCTTTTTTGCCCTTTTTTTTTTTTTTTCACTGAGCATTCCTTTGATATCTTTTCCATAGACTCTGGCAGGCTTCCCGCTCCTGCAGGGGCTGAGGAAAGATTTGTTATTACTTTTTATGCCTTTTTTTCAAATATTTGTGAAGATATTTTCTGGCCTTTTATAGGTAACCATTCTGTTCTATTTTCTTTATTTGGAGGTGTTTTCATCTTTTTAAAGGATGTCTTCTAAGTCTCCTAGGTTTCCTTCTTTGCCATGTTGGCTTTGGATTTTCTCAAGTCCTTTTGATGGGTGATTTTGCATTCCTTTAAGTGTTTTTGTCTTCTCCCAGCAGCGATTTATGGTTTCCCCCTGTTTGGTAAGTGGATTTTGCCAAATGTGCGGAGATTTCAGGCACGAAGCGCTTCTGTTTGTCTTAACATACATTGGTACAGAAAACAAACTTCCCCCAACCATTAGTTAATTTCTGGAAAGTAATTTCAAACTAGTTGAGTGAAAGTTCCCAGTGGGTACAAATACAGCGGTCGTGTTTGTGCTGCCCACGCTGCCGGAAACAGCTTTTGTGCTGCGATGAGTCCCCCTTAAATCCGGCGGCAGGCGCTGGGTTCTGCCGTCAGCCTTTGGGCTGGGTGGCTTCGGTTCCGGCTGCGCTCGAGACCTGCTGCCCTGTTCCTGGATCTTTAGTTGTAATAAATGCACTGTTAGGCTGTAGGTCTTCCAAATACAGTCTGATATTCTCCCCAAATAAGTGAAATCAAAAAATTTGTTTTCAAATTGGATGTAAATCCAGAATATTGAAAAGGATATGGTGCTGTTGCCCTTCTACCAAAGGGCAGCTGGTTAAATCCTAACATTGTTTTTCCAGGGTGTTTTCACAGAATCACAGAATGATACGGGATTGGAAGGGACCTCTGGAGATCATCCAGTCCAAACCCCTGCCAGAGCAGGTCCCACAGGAACGTGTCCAGGCGGGTTTGAATGTCTCCAGAGAAGGAGACTCCACCACCTCTCTGGGCAGCCTCTTCCAGGGCTCTGCCACCCTCACAGGAAAGAAGTTCCTCCTCAGGTTTAGATGGAACTTCTTATGTTCCAGTTTGTGCCCGTTGCCTCTTGTCCTGTCCCTGGGCACCACTGAAAAAAGACTGGCCCCATCCTCTTGACACCCTCCCTTTAAGTATTTATAGGCGTTGATCAGATCCCCCCTCAGTCTGCTCTTCTCCAGACTAAAAAAACCCAAGTCCCTCAGCTTTTCCTCGTAAGAGAGATGCTCCAGTCCCCTCATCATCTTTGTAGCCCTCTGCTGTACCCTCTTCAGCAGTTCCCTGTCCTTCTTGAACTGGGGAGCCCAGAACTGGTCCCAGTGCTCCAGATGGGGCCTTACCAGGGCAGAGTTTTTTTTCCCTCAAAAGTGATAAGGCAGTTAGATTAGGGAGACTTCACATTAGTACAGACTATATTTTTCATTCCATCTTGACTGTTTTCTGGGAGTATAGCTTGGTTTGTGTATTAGTACTAAAGACCCATCATAGACCCATTGATGGTCATTGCATTGTGCTTCAAAGGAACCAGGAGATTCAGGCTGATGAAAGAAGCCTCACAGGAGAGAAGAAGGAATCAGTAAAAAATAAATATCTTACAGCATAATGACACCAGCATATTTAGGAAGCAGAGCCATCCTTGCCCTGCCCTAGGAAGAGTGCGGTCTGACTTTCTGGTCTTAAAAAATAGCCTGACCTAGACTAGCTAGTCCACAATTTAATATCCAGCCTCAAATCTAAATTACCAATTTCCCTCCTTTTTTTGTGCCAAGCATTCTAGGAACCGTGGCACCTACGCAGAGCTCAGAGATGGTTCCCCTTGCTGAGATTCGTCCTGTTGCTTGTTGGCAGGCTGAGGACTTGTGGTCACGTCGGGACAGTGCAGAGTTATTACACTAATTGAAGTAAATCTCCAATTCTTCAAACAAATCCAGTAGCTAAATTTGCAGCTTAGTCGGGAAAGGAACGTTCTGAGCACATTTCAAATGTAACAACAAAATCTTTTCATTTCTCCAACAGTCGTATTTAAGCCTGGTCTGGTTACTGCTCCTATGGAAGCTCATTAATTTGCATTGAATTTTATATTTTCTGAGCTTAGTCTCTGTCATAAATATTCATTGCTCTTCACAGCAACAAATGTCAGCAGACCTGCCACTCCTGAGCTGAATGTTTCGGAACATTAACATCCTATTGAATTCCTGAGAGCAATCAAGAATATTTCATCTCTCAGGAAAGAATCTGGAAAATACACCCGTGCTGTCGCTTGCACCAAGCAGACAGACAACCTGTCTATATTCTTCTCAAAAATCTTTGAGTAAATTAAAGTAGTTAGCGTGATCTTTGCTCTTTGAGCTGTTTGGGCTGAGGAAAACACAATTTTTTCGGATTTCTTTCAGTAGAGATTTGTAAAATTGAAAACCTGTAGAAGCGGCATTTGTCAATGGTGAGTCATTAGTGTCTGTGAAACTCTAGGTGCTGGTAATTGATGAGAAAATACTTGTATTTGTTGTACTCATCCCAATGACTCATTGTTTCGCAACTGAAGCTGTGGCTTCTCGTCTCTTCTTTGGTTTTCTTGACAGTAGGTGTTACAGCTATTGTTTTTCTGCAACACCTTGCCGTTAGGAAATAACACACAATGGAGTCTTTTAGCCTTGAGAAGACTGAGGGGGGATCTGATCAACGCCTATAAATACTTAAAGGGGGGGTGTCAGGAGGATGGGGCCAGTCTTTTTTCAGTGGTGCCCAGGGACAGGACAAGAGGGAACGGGCACAAACTTGAACATGAGAAGTTCCACCTAAACCTGAGGAGGAACTTCTTTCCTGTGAGGGTGGCAGAGCCCTGGAAGAGGCTGCCCAGAGAGGTGGTGGAGTCTCCTTCTCTGGAGACATTCCAAACCCGCCTGGACACGTTCCTGTGGGACCTGCTCTGGGTGGACCTGCTTTGGCAGGGGAGTTGGACTAGATGATCTCCAGAGGTCCCTTCCAGCCCCATATTCTGTGATACTGTGAGACATAACCGAAGGGGTGGGTCCGTAGCAGCTCACGTGAGGGAAAAACAGGATTTTTCTTGGTCTTCAGCGATTGCTCAGAATTAATTTGCTTTGTGAAGAGTAAAAGCTGTAGATCAAGTTCTCAAGTGCAGCCTCTAAAATTGGAAGAACTGTGTAATTCTGAAGACAACAGCAATGAAAAACTGGCTGAAATTTAATAGGACAGTCTGCAAGGTCTTGTACTGAGGGACTAATAGGAATTTATGTTATAAATTAGGGGTTCTTCAGTCAGAAATCATGTTGGAAAATAAAGATGAGTTTATTAGTAGGATGTAAAATGTCTGTGAGTCATCGATCTAATAGAGCCGTGACAATGCAAAATGTTCTTTGTCAAAGTATTTTCACGAGAGACAAAGCAGAGTTTGTGACATCGTATAAAAAATGAGGGAGGCCTCATTTGGAAAAGCTCCAAATGACATGAGGATGAGAAAGAGCTAAACAAGGTCCTAATTGGGTAGGAGAAATAATGAATGCTGAGTGTATTATATGGGACGGCCCTAAATACAATGCGTTACTTAATCTAAAAAAGAGAATTTGAGGGGAGAGCTGTTAGTGGTTGTCTCTACACACACAGCCAATGTAGGCAGCTTGGAAGAGAGCTGTTTCTTCTGCCTGGGCAAGGGGCAGAGTTGTGTGTGGTCAGCAGAGATACAAATGGGATAAACTGGTCGTGAGAGGGAGGAATGAGAGGTTTCCAAAGCGTCACGAGTCGTCAGTACCTTCTCCCTCCTCCTTTTAAGATTAAAGAACACCACTTTGCATTTTGCAGAAAGAGTGGGTCTTCTCCATGCCATGGAGGTGGGCAGTGGGAGCAGCGCCCGGGCCAGTCCCAGTCCCACGGCCACTGGAGGAGGGGACCTCCAACTCCACCAAGTTGGCCCGACAAGCAGGACACGCTGGCAGGGACATCCAGGCTTCTGGTTTTCACCAGAAAATTGTGGAAAGATTAAAGTTCGATGGCACATGTTGCAGTCCCGACGGTTCGAGGTTGTTGGTGCAACCCAACATCAAACCTGCTCTCTGCATAAGGCAAATTTTGGTGGTTTTGAAGTAAACTGGCTGAAATCAACCAGAAAGGGCAAGTTTTCATCACAAATAACTACATTGTAAGATTCTTTGTCTTGATCAGCACTTTGGTGTTCCTTTGAAGATGTTTGAGTGCATTGTTCTGTTGAGTTTTGTTGTTTCAAATCAGTATATTTCTGAGAAATACTTATTTTTCAATTATCTCTGTCCTCTCGGTTTGCAATTGTTTTAGTGCAATCTTCCTGCATTGCCAAAATATTACATACCTGTAATTTTACTCCTGGTTTGAGTCAGGAATAAAAGCACTTTATAGATGATGATGATAGGGTTGGGCTTTTTTCCTTTTGTTGAAATTAGCCATTTTGTATTGATGTGTTTTCAGTCTTGAAATGTAGACCAATGTTTTGTAGGCTTGACTGCATGTTTTTAGGCTTTAATTGTAATAAAATAAAACTGTGTGAAAATACAGGCAATACGTTTAGCCACACAGCCTTATTTCTGAAAATTGCTGCTAAGTATGTTTGCTGTCGAAATTCAGAGTCTACTTGAAAAATCATTGTTTAGACTTACCTGGTGTATAATTACATTATATTGCAGTATAATGGAAAGCTGGTAATCTTCTGTTTGGCTTTTTTTCTGCAAATGTCTCAAGTTGTAATGAATCTCTGGGTTTGAACTGCCACCATTTACATTACAACAGTACTTCTGTGCATTCTAGTTCCACAAAAGGGTGGTTCTCAAAAATTCTTTGAAAAATAAGCCTTCCTGGTTTTGTGTGATGTTTTACTATCGCTGCTTGAATATCTTCTTTGATAAAGGGCAATGGATACGTTTTCTTCCAATAATTCGAAAGCACAGAAGGTCAGTCTCATCTAAAACTCTCCATGAAAAATATATCAAAGCGTTTTTCCTTCTGGGTAATGAGTGAAGGTGTGAAAACAATCTTTTTGTGCACATATACTGAAGTATCTTCAGAAGTAACAAAAACTTAAGGGGGGGGGCATGGGTGGAGAATCCCATTTTTCACTTAGAAGAATTTACTCTTATGAAATTTCATAAAATGGAATTCTTTCTTCCTTTGAATTCCGAGTGTATTTTTATTTGTTCTGTAAATATAATGTGAAAAATTGTTAATTTTCTCTAACATTCTTCTTTTCATTTCTTTTTTTCCCCCAAAATTTAGAGATAGAACCATAGAGAGTAGAAGCTCTATAAGGTGGTGGTAGGCAGTATACATGTTCCTTTTTTCCCTGCCCTGGGTAATTAATTAATTAATTTTATTTTACAGACTGATTAAATAAAAAATTTTATGATTTATGAGTTATTTCTTTTATTCCCTGGCCAATCACTTAGCAATGCTATAGCTAGTATGAGCCAGAATATTCAATGCTGCCCTGGGAATGCCAAACCTTTTATTAATTCCACTGCCATCCAGTCCAGATGAATCCCTTCTCATATAGCTACAGTGTGTGTATTGAATGCTGACATTCCTCTTAAATAATCATTTTGGCGTAATAACTGGCATATATCACTTTGAAGCATCTTTGGTGATTTATCAAAATACTGTTTGAAGCACTGTCAGGTAAAGGGATTTTGATGCTGCTCCCTCTTTCAATACTCTTTGCTTTGACTTTTGGAGAGAGGTATAAACATTTCCAGGGTTTTGCAGTGTTGGGAGACTGCGGATACAGCCTTGAGTCTTCCTTGAGTTTCATCTCAGTGGGAATGAGCCAAAAAGGGATTCAGAAAGAGATTCACACATTGAAAATGCCATGAGCCGTTACCTTCTTCAGATGGGAAATTTGCTGAACAGAAGTGATAATTATTATTTCCTTTAACCCGAAAAGAGAGTTGTAAAAAGCGTTCTGGTGACTTAAGAACATTAGTCCCTTTGGCTCGAATATCATTTATAGTCTTGACATCCTTATCGCTTCCAAAATCCCGTTTTAGGAAGTAGATTTGCTAAAATCGCAGGTTGCCTTAAGTGTGTTGAAGTCAGTGGGACAGACAGTTCATATCAGCTGAGAATCTGTCCAGAGGCATCTAAATATAGGTTTAAAAGCTTAGCTTTAGCCTGCTATGTTTTGAAATGCTGTTCCTTCCTAGTTCATTATAAAGATGTAAACCGTTTCCCACACTTTGAGATTACAAATATTTTCCTCATTCATGATGACCTGTTTTCTTCAAATAGTAACTCTGGCTGAGTTTAATAAATCACATTCCAGAAGACGTACTACTTTGGCACTACATTATTAAAATATTGCCAATATTTTAATAAGCAACTACTACTATGTATCTTCCCTTTAGGCTTTTTGAAAATAAATATATTTGCTGCTCAGAGAAGATGCAGAAAAATGTATTGTATTGTTTTCTTACTGTAAGAACACTTTTCCAGCACATATAGTGGGTTGAACTTGTCTGAGAAGTCGTCTTAATTGTTTTTGTCTAAAGGCAGCAGTGGCATTATTTCGGCCATATCTCCAGTAAGTGACGCTCTGGGAGAAGGTAGAGCCAGAACTCGGGTATCGCGGTGCCCACACGCCAGGGCTGCTGCTGCCATCGAGGACAATCCTGATATCACTTAAATTAGTGGTTAGCGCGCGGCGGTGTTCATGCTGTGTCATTTTAATGTGGCAAAAAGGGAGGACAGAGCAGAAATTAGAGTCCTGTTTCATACACCGAATGTTTTTGTATTTATTTGTTTCTTTAAAATGTCCATTTAACAGATGCAGAAGTGACTTATTTCTTCAGAAGAGGTTATATCTGGCTAGAAGGGTTAAATTTCAGATAAAGACTTCATGGCACGAAGTGGTGGGAGGGGAGAACATTTATAACCACGGAGAATCACCCCAGCCCACCTTCCGCTCATTTTCTTCCTAATTATCCCAGAGCCCCGAGCTCCTCCCAGAACAACCGGGAGCTAAACACACAAAGGGTTCGCTCTGCCGGTTATTAATGGGATCTAATTTGGTCGTGCTCAGACCCCATGCTCTGCTTTCCCAGGTACGGTTGGTTTATGGGATGCAAGGAAATTGCTCCTTGCGCTCAGAACACCTTATGTCGGTATCCTTTTAATTTTACTTGATTGGGAAAAGAAAAAAATAACCTACAGAGTGAAAACGCCTGCGCACAATTCAACCTGCGAGAGGAGTGAAGTAGAGAGAAGATGACTGCTGGAACGCAATGAGAACAGGACGGGCTTTTACCTGCCATGACCATCGGAGACCTTTTCCTTTCCCTGCTGGAACAGGAGACTACTGGAAGCCCGTGTTTCTCGGCTGCGGTTCTGGTGTGGCGATGGCTTGCAGGTAACACACCTCTCCTCCAGCATCTGCCTGCCCTGCCCTCTGTGTCACCCTCCTGCCTGAGCTCTCAGCAATGGCTCGGCCACCCTGGGACAGGGTCACTTCACAGGTCGTTGGATTAAGGATGGATGGTTCTGAGCTAATCACCTGTAAGGATATTTTTTAGCTGTTGCCATCCTAGAATCATAGAATCGTCTAGGTGGGAAGGGAACTTTAAGATCATTTGGTCCAACTATCAACATAGCTCTGATAAAAAAACAAAAGAAAACCATACAAAAAAACCCCCCACATCACTAAACCATGTCCCTCAGCACCACGTCAACCCATCTTTTGAATACCTCCAGGGATGGTGCCTCAACCACTGCCCTGGGCAGCCCATTCCAAGGCTTAATAACCCTTTCATCCTGATCCGTATCAAAGCAGCAACTCTACCTGCAGATGCTGTGAGCTGTGAATGGCCGTTTGTCCCTCCACACAAGAGGGAGGGGACCTGCTGTGACCTGTGTTCCTGCAGTTTTTATGGAAATATCTATGCCTTGTAGCCATCTTTGGAGCACGTGTGGCTTTTCCATGCTTCTCCCATTCCAGTATCTCCAGTGGACTGGTTCAGCTAAAGCTCGCAAGCTCCGCGTTGCAGTTTGCTTCTTGTCAGTGGATTGTGAAACAAATCCTAGAATCACAGAACGGTTTGGGTTGGAAGGGACCTTAAAGATCTTCCCTGGGCAGGGACACCTCCCACCAGACCAGGTTGCTCCAAGCCCCCTCCAACCTGGCCTTGAACCCCTCCAGGGATGGGGCAGCCACAGCTTCTCTGGGCAACCTGGGCCAGGCTCTCACCACTCTCACAGCAAAGAACTTCTTCCCCACATCTCATCTCCATCTCCCCTCTTTCAGTTTAAAACCATTACACCTTATTCAGAGTGTGGGAAAACTATCTTGGAGACCCTGTCAGTAGAGATCTTCCAGATCTTACAAACTGCACTTCTACAGTTAAAACTGCTGGATTTCACCTATGAAGAAATCAGCTGTTCTTCTGAGGGGGCGTAACTATGACTATAGACAGGTATTTCATCTGCGACAACAGAGGTTGTCCTTCTGCTCTTCTGTTTTCTGAGGTGCTCCTTGCCATCTCTGACAGCTTCTGTCCTTCTTCCTCAATTAATGTGTAGTTATTGAGTCCTGACATTTTCCATCTCAAATTCATCCTTGCCTTTTTCTAGCACATCCCCATTTTGTTTCTCTGGCTTTCCCTTTAAAAATAATCCTGGGTTTGATCTATGTTCATGCTGTCTTTAGGGCATATTTCAGTAGAAATAGGAATCAAAAGCACTACTAAATAAGAAAACTTTGTTGAGAGTAAAATCCTTTTACTCTTGTTTTTTGGGTTAGCTGATTCAGTTAACTTTTAGTCATCAGATATTCATTAACATTGTTTGAACTTGGTTCATCCCTGTTAATTATTCAGCATCTTAAGTTAGGTCTTCCTGCTCTCTGGCAAAGTAAATGGAAAAACGGGGCCAAAACTGCGTTTACAGTCTGGCAGGCTAAAACTGGGGCTGGCTTTAATTTATGTTCATTCATTCCAGGCAAAACTAGCACATAAGAGTATAAAGCATGTGCTGAATTCTTCAGAGATTTGAATATTATATTGTATATCCTGGTGAAACATAAGTTATTTTTAGTCAGCTTTTAGTAGTGGGAAACTTAGAGCCTGTTTCTCCTCAGTCTTCAAGATGGTGGAGACCCAGATCCCAAGAACTAGTCGTTTTATATTAATTTAATAATATGTTCAAGTTGATCAATACTGCGGTGTTTACAAAGCAGTTGTTTACTTTCCACTGTATTATTATGCTATAAACAAACAAAAAAATGCCAAATACATTATTTACCAAATACCAAATCTTTTGAGCAAAAGAGTGAGGTGCCCTTTGAGGCGGGGAACGAAGCCGTGGGTCTTGCTGAGCTGCGGTGGCTGTGAGGTTAGGTCACTCCAAGGGGTCCTGGGTCCATCACTGTGAGACAGGGGGTTGTCCTAGGACATGGGGCAGTTTTTATTGTCATTCTGTCACCCGTGTTACTGATATATTGATTCTTTGTCCAAATGCAGACATCTTGCAGCAAAATCATTGATCTCGTCAGAGCCACGGGTAGTTTCCGAGATGTGAATTTGGCCCCCAGGTTTGGTGGCTGTTATGGGTGTATTTACCTTGTGGCTCTCGTGTGCCAAGGCTCACGCTTCCCTCAAGGAATATTGACTCTGAAGTTCACTGACAGAATAGCTGTGTGTTTGCTGTTACTTGCATTTTGAATGTTTTTAACTAGAATTTATACTTTGAAATTTTGCAGCCATGAATTTTGTATGTTCAAGTTGTCCGTTAAAATCAGCATTTCCGATAGATACGAGAGTGAGAAGCACACATTAACTCATTACTTGCTGGAAAAGGGACAACAGTTTAGTTAAGGCCATTTAATCCATATTTTCTTGTATCTTCTGGGTAGCATTCCTCCAGATTTTTCGGAGATAAACAGCATGAAATAGAGAATTCCAAATGTTAGGTGGTAATTTTCCATTTTCTGTATCAAAGGATCCTTCAAGTAGTGATTCACAAGCCAAAAGGGACATTTCATGGTCATGCTGTGAATGTATAGTAGACATCAGGGATTACTTGGCTCTAAGAATGCAGTGTGTTCCCAAAGCACGGTGAGCAAGAACCCATAAACAGGGATCTACAAAGAATAGCTAATTATGTGCCGTGGGGGTGAAGTGTAAGGAAATTTGTGCACCAGGTAAGGTGGACTTTCATGTAGTTTAGTCCGGAAAGTAAAAACATACAGTAACCTTATTTTTGGCCACGCACACCAGTTATGAGGAAGAAGGTAAAGGAATCCAGAAAGTGGATGCAAAATAAAAAGAGATAAAAGAGGTGTAAAAAAAAAAAAAAAAAGGGATAAAAAATGTATTTGTAAAGTTTTGATATGGCCAGGAGCTTTGCAGTGGCCAATGAGATTTTCTCTGAGCTCTCTTCATTAGTGTAATGAGTTAAGCAGAAGTGGAGCCGAGATGAAGTTCAGAATGCCCTTCCCAAGGATTGGAAAGCTTTGCTGGGAGAGAAATTTGTGTGTGAACGAGGGCCAAAACTGTGAAGATTTCGCCCCTCTCTACAACCAGTTGAGCAAACCTTTCCAGTTGTAGAGTGATTCATAATTAAGAGATTCATTTTAGAGATCTGACCCATTTCCACCATAAACAAACCTGGTGGGAATTTAGGATCCAATGTGGAAGGCAGTATCTTAAGTTGGCGGTGTCTTTTTAAAACCCTTACATTTTGCACGCAAACATTTTTTCCCGAAATCAGGTGTCCGCATGTTTTTCTGATGGCAGATTCATGGAAGAGCTCCATTTCCAGTGTCTGTATGTGGGACTCTTGTCTTTGTGGTGCTTTTTATTTTATGCCTGTGATACAGAATTAGGTGTCACAGCTCTTCAGTGCCACAGACGCGTTGTCTGCGTTTAGACACCACCTGCACCAGCAGTTCCAGCTTTCGGGCACTGAAATTGGTTTTTCTCATCTCGGCAGCTGAAGATGGAGAGTGCCCTTGCCTGTGGCCCGCTGTGGCCCGAACCGCCGAGGACTGGGGAGTCTGGGGATTTTTGGGCACCAGAAGTGGCAGCATCAGGAACATCACCACGAGTAGACTGCGCTGAGGTCGTTCTCCCAAAGTATATTATGAAATCAAACGATGCTGGCACGCAAAGGCTGAGGGAGGCTGCCTCCTGGTCTGGAAGGTTTGATCCAGAGGAGTATGTTGGCCGGTTTTGCCCCATGCTGAACCCAATAACGCTGTGAACAGCCCTGCCTTTGCCCAGCAGGATTCCCCACAGGGTGAGGAAGGGTGCCCTCGGGGTTTTCTGCTCCCGGCTTCTCTCTGTGTTAATAACAGGAGCGTGTAAAAGTCAGAAATGAGCAGAACTTGTAGGGCTGACCGAGAGTCCTGGAGATAGTGAGCATGCAGAGGCTCCATTGCTTCAGCATTGTCCCGTGGGCTCCGCTGTCTTCTCTCATCTGTGGGCTGGTGCTAGAGACTGTAAAATCCTTGCTACCTCCTTCAATATAATTAAAAGTTGAAATGGATATTATTTTTAATAGTTAAAGATGAAATAGACATTCGTATACATATAATGTACAATATTTCACATATGGTCTCTATTTCAGTCCACGTGTGACAATGTTTTGTATCCTCAAAATCAAGTTTTAAACATACTCTGTTCTTTTGAAGCCTGGATTATATGTATATGTAGTCAATACTTTGTGACCGATTAATTCTTACTTTTGGTCCTTCGCTTTACACCATACGTGTTTTATATTCTAAAAATTATATAAGTTATCTTGAGATTCACTGTAAACTAAGACTGATTTTTCTTTGTAATCCATCAAGTGCAGTGTAAGTAAATAGCGCTTTGTGATTGTATCATGGAATGCTTTAGCTCTGGGTAAGATTTAACTACTCTGCAACAGGTAAACTATTAACGCTAAGGATTAATTTTACAATGGAACGTCTAAACGGATTCATTAATGACTTTAAAGTTACACTGCAAGGTTTAAAATGCTAAAGCTGGAAGAGACTCCTGAATGTGACGTTTTAACAACTTTGAAATAAAGGTTAGTGTGTACAACAAGAGTGTGAGAAAATATTATTTGAAATGAATACAGCAGATAATCCAGTAATGCAACATATTTACCTTTATTTGCTTTTTATTTCTTCAGAAAGTAATGGTGTCCATTTATCATGAACTCAATTGAAGACAGAGCTCTGTATGTTGTTGCGCCAGGAAATAGAGCGTGTAACCGCTGTAACTGTCTCCGTCCTGTCTTTGTAGAAGTATGGCCAACAAAAAGCACACATTAATTCAGGAGCAGTATTATATTGCCTCTTTCTTTGTGCTTATCATGTAAATCTACTTGTGTCCCTGACACAAATGCTTTTCACTCGGGAATTTTTACCTATTAGAGATACTTTTGTTATTTATGAATACAGTTCTTCAGATGCGGGAATAATTCAGGCATGATTAGAAGTCTGTGGTTGAAAGTTTGGATGAACCTTCGTGCTGTCACCGTCTCCTGTCTGTCCAAAAGCTGGCCAGGGTTTTGATGGGAATACCATGATTTCATTAAAATCATTTGTGGCCGTTAACTCATTTGTTTTGCCAGGAACCGTAAACTCAAGGCATTTTCTTGGTTATTTGAAGTGTTTCCAATGTGCAGAAAAGTGTCTTCTAAATAAGGCAGCAAAAGCAAACATGCAAGAACATGAGAAAGTTATATTAGGCAATGATTACCATGGGTTACCATGAGTGGGATTACTATGAATTATGATTAATACAACCGAATTGTATAAGGTGAGTTAGGATTTATGGAATGTGAATGTTTTAAAACTATTGTGAGTGATGTTAATTTCTCACCAAGTATTCAGTAATCTCTCTAAGATACTCTCCATGCTGGTGTTCACGTATTTGTAGTTTTTTCAGTGCGATGTTCCATTATTGCATTTAAAAATAATTTTAAAACGATTCACCTTTTTCTGAACCTACTGTGAGGTCCACTTCAGTAGCTGAGAGTCACGTCTTCTCTCTGTAACTCCTGCAGCTGCTTATGAATGGAAGAGTAGATCCAAATGCAATATGGATAAAGATTTATGTGACATTTTTGGCTGTGAGTTTTATTAGCACATTAATTATATTACATTACATCATTTAAGCAATGAATATTTAACTAAGCATTACTCATAATTGCACCTTTCCTGTTCCACCTTTATAAAATGACCTCACATAAAAAATATAATTAATCTTTTCATAAGAAAAATATAAGTAATTACATGAAAGAGATAAAAATACCACAAGCTAATGAAAAATCTCATCTAAAATTCCATTGGGCACATTTGGCAGTGTGCTTTATCTTTGATATAGTACCAGCCAACTGAAATTAATCTGCCCCCATATAAATGTTAGAGTTTCTGAAACTATGGATCTGACTGTAGAGATTACACAAAGTGATGTTTAAAAGTTGCCTTTTATGATGAATTTATGGTAGTAGAAACTAAACCTTTTAAAGTAAAACCTTTGTCCAAAGGCAGAATGCGGTATGAAATACACAAGTTTTTGCCAAGTTGATTGTAACTTAGATTACTGTTCATTTCATCTTTTGAAGACTTTTAGAGTTTCGCATTTCAAAATTTTTAATTCTGTATATGTATAAACTGGAATTAGCCAGGAATTATTTCACTGTTTCAGTCACCTTTTGCTGTTCTGAAGTGACCAGTCACAGACAGAAATCCGGATTATTTCTCATTTAAAGCCCTTTACTCCCTAAAGCATGGTTGATACTAACTTTTGGTTCACTTTCTTATGATACGTTCTTGTTTGACTCTCTCTTTTATAACAACCAGGCTTGGTACCTTTGCTATGAGGAGCCAAAACACTTTCTAGTGGTTTGTAAAGAAGCTGATAACAAATTTAAAAATCTGTATCAAAAATGTCACAATTTATATGACTTTCAATTGCTTATAAATGTAACATAGGTCATTTTCCTTGAGCAACTGTGAAAAATTATACCAAGATTTTATATTATTTTTATATTTTTTATATATATATTAGATAAATATTTTATATTATATATTTTATGCTAGCTTTTCAGTTCAAGGACTTCAGCTCATGTTTCGAAGGCGGAGTCTATTGTTCTCATTTGCACCAGCATCAGTCTGACGTAATTCTTTTTGCAATAACAGTATCATTGGAGCTTTATTTTTATCTAAGCAAAATTTGACGGAAATTTTGCAAGTAAAAATTTCATCTTGAGTATCTCCTCGTCTGTTACAGGTCAATGCACAAACTGACCCAGCTGGAGAGACTTGATCTGGGCAATAATGAATTCTCTGAGCTGGTAAGAAATGCACCATTCTTTTAACAGAAAGCCTGTGTTTTGTGTGCTCTGTGTAGGGGGCATTAAAATTTGACTTAAAAAGCATTATTGTATTGTGGCCATGTGCTATGGTCCCTTTTGGAACAGAAGATGGATCGTGGTTCATGAGGTGACTGTTGATAATACAATATGCTTCATCTACGTCAAGGTCAGAGATGGGTCTCCCTCTGAGCTGGTTGCTACAGCTGGAATATTTCAATGTGGGATGACTTGTCCATCTCACTATAAATACTTTGTGTCAATGGGGTGTTAATTTCTTAATATCTGTCATTATATTCTGCAAACATTAGCAGTTGCTATTAGCAGAAGTCAAAATTGGACTCCAGAAGCAGTTTTTGTCCCTAACTCACCTCTAAGATGAGAATTCGTTTCCCTGAGATTTAATATCTTTCGGGAATTTTCTCTCATCTTAGCATAGAGAATAGTCAAGTTGCCGTTCCCTTTAGGTCTGTTTCTGCTACATCTCCAGGAGTCAACAATTCTCAGAAACAGTATGAGGGTGTTTAAACTGTTTTAAAAGGGGCTCGTTTTTAAGGAGAGCTCGCTGACTTCCTCCGGCAGGAGCTGTAAATATGTTAAGAGAAGCAAAACTTAGAAAAACTGCTGCCTCATCATTTTTGAGACCTATCACTCATAGGGCTATTCGGGAGGGCCTGTGCTTTTTTTGGACAACAAATTAATTCTGTGACACTCATGGTTGCACTGATGGGCAAAATAAATGTCTGCGTGGGCTTTATCCATGGACAGCCTGTCCGGTGATGGTTACCCCCGGGAGCTGGACCCCCTTTCCTCCAGAGACATAGAACAACTTGTAACAATAGTGCTGCTGAGTCAGGGCTTACAATTTTCTGAGGGTGATGTCTCCTGCAGATTTAATTAAAATTAAGATATTTTCACTTTAAGCAAATTTTGAAATGTCATCTAGCAGTAGAAGGCTGTAGCAAAGAGTCTACATCTGGTTCATAGACAGTGCACTGTTTTCTACCATTGTCGTTATAACCCTGTTAATGTTTACTAATTTACACTGCTATCTAGGAGAAAATAGATGGCTTTAACTCCGATTTTTAATTAAAACAAATTTTTTTTTCATAGTTAAATACAATAAAATTTTCAGAAGTGGTATTCGAAATTTTGATCAAAAGAAATTATATATATATATATATGCACTTCCTGAATTCAGAGTATGTCTTTGTTGGGGTTGGTTTGGTTTTGTAGTCTTTATTTTAAATGACTCCCAACATCATTCTGTGGTTTTGCATTGTAGCATAAGGATGGTAAATCAGGAGTCCAGGGGCCCCACGCTGCTATTAGCACCAGACTCCCTGGGTTGACTCATTTTTCAGGAAGCTGGTCCAAAAATGCAGGAGCCGGAATCAAATGCCAGATGCAAAACGGAAGGGAGGGAACCGCATGAATCTGCAGAAGTGTCATAGGAAAAGCGGTTCTAGCTTAAATCAAGATCACCTGGAAAAAAAAGAATCAAAAGGTCCTGTTTTTGTGGATTCTGAAAATTTGATTTGAGTTCCTTCTTATTGAGAAAAATACTGTGCGGAACCGTGGTGGTGTGGAAGAACTTCATTTCTTTGACAGCCCGTCCCTGGACTATTTGCGCTGGGAGACTGTGCTCCGCGCAGACACGGGAGCGATAGGCATGGGGTTACCAATAGCAGTAGTTGCAAAAATGAAATAATTCTGTTCATTCATTTTCTGGAAACAAGATTCCATAAATCATGAGATAGGTATGCGTTCCTAAAATAGAAATTGTCACTTCCCAAATAACAGCCATATTCGAGTGACTTAATGTCATCAGGGACGGGAACAATGTGTGCCGCAGGTCTCCAGGGAAACCGGAGCATCACACCACGAGGTGCGGGTCAGGGATCTGAAATCTCCCCATCTTTGAAGTGTCAAAAACTGGCACAGGAGGAATGATAACCAGCAATCGCAGTGCCTGGAAGGAGGGGGAGGATGGTGGCCTTCTATCTCGACTCTGCTCTATGATTCTATACCACTTATCAAAACATTAGCGAGACCTTACCTGGGTTATGGAATGCCATAATCCGTACTCAAGAAATTTCAAATCAAACTGTAATACGTACGAGAGAGGAGGTGGCTGTTGCCTTTGAGAAGGGTGTCTGTCTAATGAGGGGAATTTAAAAGAAAATTAAAGCTGAGAGGGGAAATGATGATTATCTCTGATAACCTTAGTCAGTGAACACTCAGGCGGAACGAAGAACCATTAATCATCACAGGAACAAATAGTATAAAATGACCATTAATTCATTTAGCCTGGAAAGTAGAGGTGGTTTTAACCGTTGAAGGAAAACAAAATTTCAATAAATTTAACCAAGGGAAAAGAAATTATCCTTGACATATTGACTAATCATTTTTTAATAGAAACACATTATGTGACAACATGGAAAAGCGAGGGATTGGGCTCTCCCGATCAGCAGGTTCCTTTTTACCTGGAGATGCACAGGGAGCTTCTCCCAGAATGTGCCATGTCACCTGGGCAACTGGAAAATCATATTTCTTATGGGAATTACAACATTCCAAGGAGCTCAGACCACTGGAGATAATTAGAGGTCTCTCTTAAGGTCCTGTGGTGCTCAACCGATCCATCTGTTTCTAGCTGGGTTGAAAGAATTCCAGTGAAATAGCATTACAGGCTTTTAAAATACCAGAATCTGATTCAGTCAGAACCAAATGAAATATTTAATATCAGTTTCTGGCAGACTCTGATAAAAACCTCTACAACTTTACAGAGCTAAGGCAAATTGAAAGTCATGTTTTACCTGTGAAAGTAGCGTTTCATGAAAAAGAAAAATATCACTTAGGCTGAAACATGGAGGTGTTTGTGACCTGATAGTTCTTGATTTTCACAGCCTAAATGAATAATAAATGGTTTGGGGAATCTCCTTTTTCAGTTTCCCTCACTACTATCCTCCAGTGTTGAAAAGAATAGAGCATCTTCGATTAAAGCTTAATATTGTAATTTTAAGGCTTGATCATTGCATAGTGTTCTTTTAACTGCTGAGTAGGACAATTGTAGACGTTAAATCCTACATAAATGCGATGTACCCAGGGAAGTGTTCAGCAATAGATATGCCTCTCTTAATCTACTTTTAAGTGTATAAATCATGCAAAAGGCAGCGTTTAGCGTGAGCTGCAAGACAAGATTTGGTCTTTCTTCTCAGTGCATTGTTTCTGAAGCTCCACAACTCTCACTTCTCATTTGCCTTGGTCATAAGCCGTGCACTCCCAATAGACTGTCTAGAACAAGAACTTGTGAGGAGTCCCTCTTTATAGTCACTGCTTTTCCAAAGGGTTCTTAAATTTTACAAGTTTTGAAAAAGAGCAACAGTGGTTAAATGGAATGAAATGAGCTCCTCGTGTCATTGACTCTCTGAAAGTCTGATGCGTATAAAAAGAAAAAAAAAAAGGAAAGTTAAGAAGGAGACTTGTTTTAAAGAAAACACTGATTTATATTTAACTTAAAAAAATACTGATTTATTTAACTCTCCATAATACTGTATTCTTTTCCTCAGCCTGAGGTTCTCGAACAAATACAAAATCTAAAGGAGCTGTGGATGGACAATAATTCTTTGCAAATACTACCTGGGGTATGAACATTTATTTTATGTAATCAAATTATTTTGTGATATAGTGAATTTTTTACCTTGCAGTAAATAAATGCATGTGCATTTTCTTGAATGGGTACGTATTCCTAGTTATATGGTCATTCATTATTATCAAGAAATAAAAGTCTCAGCATAGCCTTTCATATGAAAACATTTTAATTATTGTTTTATTACATGATGTTTTATTACATGATGGGTAATAGTGTCTAATTGGGTAGTTTTCATTGTGAGGGGAAATTATCTTGTCTTCTCAGTCACCATGCAATAACCAGCAGTTTTGTAAAAACCCACGTGTTTTAAAAAGGAAGAAGAAATATTAAATAATCTAAATAAATAAATAAATAATCTAAATAAACTTAAACTTAAAATAACAGATGCTACGTACAGATTCAACTACACTAACAGCAATTCTGAGTCAGGGGAATGAAGATCTATTCCTCTAGAAAACACCCCTTTTAGAAGTGGAACAGAAATTTTTAAAAATCTAAACATTAGGATTATGTTTATGGATTAGTGATATTTCTGAGTTGTTGCCACACCACGGTGGAGCTTTGATTTTCAGTTTTCATTGCCATAAATGGTTTGAGATTTTCCCTCTAAAATACCTGCGCTGGTGGTGACAGGAGGAAGGTATCCCCGTCATTAGCGTTCTGCCACGCAGGTGACAGATCCTCTGCTTCGCACAGCAACGCTCTTCATTGCTGCAGGGAAACTTTGGAACTAGGTCTCGCACAAACCTGCCGAGGTGTTGGAAGAAGAGGCGCTTCCTCTTTCAGCTTTCAATATTTGTCAATCAAAATTCAATTTTTTTGCATTGAGCAGTGACTGGGTTTTACCTTTAAATTACGTTCATCTTTTGCTTTGTGCTAAGCAGGATGTTTGCACAGGAAACAAACATTTTCAGTCACTATCCAAATATCCACTTTTTGAGTGCTTTTTTAGTGGGGAAAAAAAAAAAAGCTGATATTGAAACCACTTTTTGATACTGAAACCAGCTGGAGATCAGGAACAGCAACATTGCAGTATTGTTGCTGCGGTGACGGAGTAGAAGAAATATCAAATATACAAGAAAGAGTGGGCACAAATGTTACTCTCTCTCTTTTCTATTCACAAGGAAATCTGTTAATACTAAAATGTGCTCCCAACGTGGTCCTGCTGAGCTGTCCTCATCCCCGGAGAGGGGATTTGGAGTTGGAGAGGTTCAGTAGATCGTAGAACCCAATCCCAAGGGGCGTAATTATTTTCAGTGAATAATTCATGTTTCCTGAACCTGATTCTGGTAGACCCTACATGATGTTTTTATGAAAGCCTTCTCCAAAACAAGAGGTTTAAAACAGTTAAAATTAGCTTTAAATTTTGAGTGTTGAAAACAGAAAGGAAATACCTTAAGGAGTGCTGTTATGAGTAGATGGGAATTGTGAGTAAATGTCCCTTGGATCTGTGTCCAGCTGAAGAAACAACACAGCTGTATGGCTGAGCACTCAGACTTTCTGCAGATTTAATGAATCTGAAACAAATGAATTAGTTTGATGTGTGTCATTTAGTTTGGTACAGTTCCTTCTGCCATTATCAGAAGAGGGCTGTTAGACCACTGTCGATACCCCGTCAGTGAAATAACTCTCGTAACAAGGATGCTGAGATAACTGAATATAAGGCTCTATTACTATTGTTTGTCTTTAATTAACCTTAGAACCTGGCATGTGGTGTGCATCTGCTCAAGTAACGCTTTGTAACGTGCTATTAAGTCTATAGGGAAGTTAAAACAGCTCGTGTACCTGGATGTGTCAAAAAACAGGATAGAAACTGTGGATTTGGACATATCAGGATGTGAAGGACTTGAAGATCTCCTGTTGTCATCCAACATGTTGCAGCAACTGCCAGACTCCATAGGTGAGAAAAGCTCAGCATTTCTTGTAAGCTTTTACACTTCAGGATTTCATTTATATATTTTATTTTTTTTAATGAGGAGACATTATAATAGCTGGAACTGGAACTGCCATTAAATTCCAAAGGAGTTTGAAACATCTGTGTCTGGACAGTCCACAAAGACCATTTTGTAAAGTCAGGAAAAAAATCCATGGTTAGAAGGTATTGATTATTCTGCTTCGCTATTTTAATGAAAATAAGCAAAGAAAGGTAGAATTGATCTGATCTAAATTTGAAATTAAGTATAACAGTGATTATGTTACCAGTGTTAAACTCTTGAAGGAAATTGCTGCTCTTAGTTACAGTAGTGCAATCCAAACTGTTCATTTTCTTTTTTGCCTATATTGCATGCATACAATTTTGGAATTATTTAGAACACACAGAAATTCTGGAAGCTAAGTGGTTGTAGGTATATCCCTCAATACAGCTGGATAATTCATTTCTTTATATTTTCTTCGGAAACACTTGAGGTCTTTCATCTCTTCTGTTGCTTCCAGCCGATGAGCCCACTATATCGTCATCGTCATCTTTTTCACTTTGCTCAGTGCATCCCTTTGAACATGGAACTGTTAAATACCCCAATTTTAAATCAACTTAGTCAAGCCTCCAAACTGTATTGCTAACTAACAATACTGCGCCACACGAATGTTCCTAGAAGTCTTTTACAGCTGTTTTCCATTTTGATCTTCTACATCACACCATAAATTCTAGAATTTTTGCTCTTGGTGGTTTTCTGATACGCACGTGCAGATGGGTTTTTCAAGGGCATTTGGCTCCTGTACAAAAGGAATAAATGTTTGCATTTTGAATTGCATGTTCTTGCAATTAGATATATTCAGTTCTCATTTCCAGATTCCTCTTACTGAATGGTAAGGGATTTAACAGAAGTAGAGCAAAAAGAGTCATTTTAACACTGCATTTTCAGATGACAATTGCTGAAATACATTTTGGTGGAATTTTTTCCTCTTAAAATTTTGTTGAAACCTAGATGGTGCTTGGAACATGCTGATACTGAAAAAGTTTTCAACAAAAATGTTCTGCAATTGAAATGAGTTGTGTTTCTAGTATTCCTTTCAATTACACACTTCATTTGCTTCGGCTTTCATATTACATCACATTCAGTTTAACGTTTTTCTCTGTATTAGTGATTAATTTATATTATTCCCAGCATTAATTACAAATAATCATTTACAAATGCTATTTCAATATATTCAGAATTCTTTAAAGGGAAAAACAGACTTTGAAATATTAATACTTGGAGAAGGTGGGAATCTGTTTCAAGCTCTGTTTCTAGCACTGTAATGCCATATTTTTTTCCATTTCTTCTGTCTTTACTCTTTTATTGTTTTCTGCTGTTACGCACTGATAAAGCAGAAGTTTCATTCCCTTCTCAGTAAACGTTAACCCAGTTGTGCGTCTGCTTACATTTAGATATATAACAATTCTTTTAATGATAACAATTAACCACATATGCAAGTGCCTTCAGGATTCATTCTGGGTTTCTGTCTATCCCTACATATTGTGAAGCTTTATAAATGTAGCGTTTACTTTGGATAATTTGCCGAATGTCCTGTTGTGACCTGAGCACCTCTTAATCAAGGCTAAAGGACTTGGATTCAGTTGAAACATTAATAGATAAGTAGAAATACTGCTCTACCTACACAGATAGGTACTAGTCTTTTTTTTTTTTTTACAGTTTTTTTCAAGACTCCAGAAATACACTTAATGTTTTACTTGCAGCTCAGCTTAACGTTTAATTAGTGCTGCATTTTGATGACACAGATTTTCAGTGGAACTGGAAATGTGTCTGTATACTGTCCTATATACAGATGTTTCCTAAAACCTAGATCAAAGTTATTCAGTGTTAGAAATCATTGTTTGTTTGAGGATATGGGAGATTATGGAAAGTGAAAAAGATTAATTTTCTATTACTTGTTCCTTACCTGTGTTGTAGGGCTGTTGAAAAGGCTTACGACTTTAAAAGTAGATGACAATCAGCTTACGATTCTGCCAAACGCAATTGGAAAGTGAGTATAACTCTCATGGTTTTCAACATGAAGTGAAATGTGTTTTCCTCCTGCTTGTGGAATGTGGGATTTTTTAAAATAAAAAATAAGACAAAGATGTAGTGAATTATAAAATAATTTCAAATTGTGTGTCTAACAGCCAGCTTATAACATTTACATTGGGAGCAACACTATTACTCCTGGGGACTTACACTGGCATAAGTGATAAGAAGATGAAATGTATCACATTTTCCAAGAAAAAGAACAAAGATATTTTTCTGTATGAATCACTTGATTTAGATGATTAGAGCAGCAAAAGTAGAAGAAATAGAAGTATTTGGGGGAATACATCTGTTTCCATAGCAACAGCCAGTACTTGATGCTGGAAAGAAAATGGCTGTAAAACTCATCTGTATGAAGATTCCTTAAAATATTGAAGTAGAATAAATGAAAAAGTCATGACAATTTCAGAGGTGTATACATCAAAATGGGAAAGTATTATACAAGTAATCTCATTGTGAAAAGCACTAATGATGCCCTTTAGCCATCATTTTGTCAGATGTTACATGATCACTGGTGCAAAGCTCTGTCTTGTGGGTCTTCAGCCTATTGCTAAATGAAATTTGCAATTTATTGTAAAATTCAAGGCGGACACAAGCCCGTCTCTGAGTATGGAAGTAGGTGATTCTTCATCTTGTTTCATGCTGCACATATCCCTTTCTAGCAGAATATGTCTTTAATATTGATATTTTTGTCACTTTCCTCTACATATTTTAGTTCTGAAATGCCATAGAAACTGATATTTGGGAAAAAATTCAGAATACGTGGTCCCTGTCTGCCTTCTGCAGCTATAGCTCTAGAGTTTTCATCACCCTCCTTGCAGCAGTGGTAGAGTTCATGCAGAAGAAGTGGAGTTCAGCCCAATAACAACTGTGTGTCTGGTGTGACTAGACACACTCCTGCATCCATTTTATAGTAGTAATTTCAATAATAATGCAGATGTTGGTATGCCACTCAGGGGAAAAAAAAGAAACCAAACAAATTTGTGAACTATTACAACTGTAGCATCTGAAAGCGCGGGTTTGGCTTACCATGCAGTGCTTCCTGCAGTATCTTTAGATTTATGAGATATTCTTGGAGAGTATTAGAAGTTGGTTATACGAATCAGAGAAATCTTAAAAACGTCGTGTAGCAATAAATTCTGACAGGCAGTGAAAGCTCGTGAGGCTCGAAGTGATACTGGACACGCTGCAAAAAGATTGATATAATGTCAAAGTTATCTTTAACAATTTTGGGGGTCAATTTTTAAAGCCTGTCATGAAAGTGCTTTCTTATGTATTGAATTGTTCAAATTGAAGGGGAACCCCTCCTTTTTTTTAGCCTAATATCTGTGCAGTATTGTTTGTCGTGGAGCCTTAATTACGTTGTTAAAGATGCTGCTGCTCTAAACGGTGTATATGTGGAGCAGTAGGTTAATCACTTAATATTATCCCATTATTTTTGAGTGATTGGTTGTGCTTTTTAAACGAAGTGCTTTCATTTAATGAGGACAGCGTCTCCCACATCACAATGAACTTCCACTGTCTGACTCATCCATTTGGAGAGTTTCCTACTGGGTCTCTTTCTCCTAAGTGGTAGGTGTAGTACCCACTGTGGAGTCTGTTATTGTCACACAAAGATTAGCCGTGCGGAGGAGGGAACTCTCCCGCGGGGGACCAATTTCACGATGAGACACAGAGCCCTTCAACGCCGTCTGAGTTGATGTTGCTCACGGTGGAACTGCCACCCTCGTTTTTGGCAGCCTTGTTCAAAGGACAAGCCTGCGAGAGGCATTCAGGGTTTGACCCGGCATGATGATCTACACAGTAGACCCAGCTTCATAAAACATTCCTCATAGAGTCATAGAATGGTTAGAGTTGGAAGGGACCTTAAAGATCATCGAGTTCCAACCCCCCTGCCATGGGCAGGGACACCTCCAGTAGAGCAGGTTGCTCAAAGCCCCATCCAGCCTGGGCTTAAACACTTCCAGGGATGGGGCATCCACAGCTTCTCTGGGCAACCTGTTCCAGTGCTTCACTACCCTTATAGTAAAGAATTTACTCCTAATATCTAATCTAAATCTCCCCTCTTCCAATTTAAAACCATTACCCCTTGTCCTGTCACTACATTTCCTGACAAAGAGTCCCTCTCCGGCTCTCCTGGAGGCTCCCTTCAGATATTGGAAGGCTGCTCTGAGGTCTCCCCGGAGCCTTCTCTTCTCCAGGCTGAACAACCCCAGCTCTCTCAGCCTGTCTTCATAGGGGAGGTGCTCCATCCCTCTGATCATCTTTGTGGCCCTCCACTGGAAGATGATAAAGTCAATGGATTCACGATAAGTACCAAATTGGACCCAAGGACTGGAGATTTTGTCTGTAGGACCTGAGTGAATGCCCGTGCTTGCCAGGAAAGTGTCATGAGGGAAGTTGTGCCCCATCTGTAGGTCATGGTGCGGTCGCTCAAGAACCAGCGCCTTGTGTTAGAGGGGTATTTTCTGCCTGTGTCTAGTCTGTACCACACCTGGCAGTACCAGGTGATGGAAGGAGAGGTGTAAACTTGTGGTCCTGGGTCTGTGAAGTTCCTTTTGCCCGATGTTGGACAAATTGTGGGTGTAGCTAACTCTGAGGATGTATGAAATGTGGCTGAGATGGGTTGGACCTACTCTTTTATTTGTGGCAGTCTTCATTCTCCATGAATCTCTCTCTACTCACCTCTCAAAATACTCCTCATCTACCCTAGGGCATGTAGTGTGAGATGCCTCATTTCAATGGGTGCCAAAACTGAACGTATCTGATTTTTGTCTGCCCTGCTTTAAACCTGTCAAGAATGATCTAATTTTAGCCCAAGAAGACAGTAAGGTTAATGATATTACAGCTAAATGAGCCTTGTTGGAGTCATAGCTGTTATTGTCAACTTACTTTCATGCTCACTCCATGATGAATGAAAAATCACGTTCTGAAGTGGATATTTTTTTAACCATGGTAGTTATAGAGATAAAACACAGTTTCACACTGACTTTGTTATTTTTATTGTGGCCATCTTCATTTGTCTGCTGATGACGTCATCAGGAAGGACAGCAGCTGAGAACGTTCCTGCCAGACAGTACCTTTCAAATAGAATTCTATTGTCTGGTAAAGCCATTCTTCAGTGTCAGGGAAACTTCCACCCTTACAGTTCAGAGCATCAGATTTTCCGATGGCCATTGGAAACACAGCCGTTCTCAATTAGCTTATCTGTTTTCAACCTTTTCTGGTTGTGTTATCATCAGTTAAAAGGAAAAATGTGTGCATCTTTCTTGTTATTTAACAAGCTTGGGCTTGGACTTGCTCTGTCAAGCCCATGTTCTGTACGAAGGAGGTAAACACGACTGAATTTTGCCTTCACTGAAATTGTTTTGTATCTGGTTTGAAATAAATTGTGGTGGATACAAAGCTTTTATTCAAGAAAAGCTCTAACCAGACCCGGCAGAGCTTTTGGATATATTCCATGCATCTCTTTCACTAATCACTGGATGACTCACTTTGGCTTTTCACGCTACTGAAATATGGCAATTACAGGAAAGTTCTGAGAATTCCATGTTAGGAGGAGCTATTTCTGGTTTCATGTCTCATAAAATATGAAGGCTGAAAGACCTTTGTTTTAATTACGAAACTGGAATAAAGGTAAGTTAGACGTTCAGTGAGGGTCCAGCTGTGACTCACATAAATACTAAGGAGCAAGGTTTGTAGCAGAGGTAAACTTTTATTCAGATCTACCAAAATATTCAGGGAAAAAACCCAGACAATCTTCTGTGCACCTGGTCCCATCATCAGTGGACAGGGAGATGACAAACATTGAGGAAGAAATAGCTGCTTGCCATTTAACCTTGCTATTAATTAAAGCACTGGAGAGAAAAAGGTAGTACATGTGGAGGGAAAAACAAGGGGCAGCAGAAGCTGGGAACGGTGGCGTTTGTAATGGGTGACACAAAGCTTGCGTTGCGGGAGCTGAACGAGCAGTGCAGGACAGCACTCATCGCAAGAATTTCTATATCCAGACTAATTTTTTTAGAGATACAGCAGATATTTCTTCAGAATATTTTTATAAGTGTGCGTATTTGCATAATATATATGTGATATATATTTTTTTATATATATATATAAGACATGTACAGGAAAGCTGGGGAGGGACTCTGGATGAGGGAGGGGAGCCATAGGAGGAGGGGGAAGGGTTTGACACTGAAAGAGGGGAGATGGAGATGAGATGTGGGGAAGAACTTCTTTGGTGTGAGGGTGGTGAGAGCCTGGCCCAGGTTGCCCAGAGAAGCTGTGGCTGCCCCATCCCTGGAGGGGTTCAAGGCCAGGTTGGAGGGGGCTTGGAGCAACCTGGTCTGGTGGGAGGTGTCCCTGCCCAGGGCAGGGGGTGGCACTGGGTGGGCTTTAAGGTCCCTTCCCACCCAAACCATTCTGTGATTCTGTATATTCCTGTTTGTGTTACTTGCATTAGAAGAGGTCAAATTGTGGATTGTGGGAATCAGTGGGATCACCAGTGGGAACGTACCCTGAGGCAATTTCGGCTGCCCCTCCCCTTGCCCTCCCCAGCGGGACTTCTGTACCCGTTGTCTTGTTGGTCTTCATATGTTCAGATTATAAACTTTTTGGTTCGATTCTTCAGCTTAGTCTGAATTGCCCTGATCACTGTCTGTTTGAAGTACTTGGAATTCTTCCTTCCTACAAAAAGTAAGACCGATAATGTGGGGAAACTAAGTGGGCTTCCTTAAACTGCCGTACTGGGCAAGACTGATTAACAGCGTCCCTAATAGTTCCTAAAATCGTGTTATTGTAGACCTCTCCTAGGGAAATCTGCAATAAAGGTTCCCTCTTCAGGGCTTGATGTCTGTACTGGTGTGATGCTTTAGAACTTCCACAGGTTATTAGAGTGTTAATTTTTGTGATCTAGCCCTCGTATAGCATCTAACAAGTGTATTTACGATTTCAGTTTGTCTTTATTAGAAGAATTTGACTGCAGCTGTAATGAGTTGGAATCCTTGCCTTCCACCATCGGGTACCTTCATAACCTGAGGACCTTGGCTGTGGATGAGAATTTCCTTCCTGAACTGCCCAGAGAAGTGAGAACCTGATTCTGTTTTTAAGTTACGAATTGAAATGTTTTATGTTAGACCCAAGATTTCACCCTTACTCAGACAAAATGTCTGTTAAACCAATTGTTTCTGCGCGATGTGGAAGACAAAAATCTTTCTTACATACTCAATACTAAAATAGTAAAACCAGTAAATTAATAAATTTGTGTAAAGGAGGGAGCATCACTCAGGAGAGCAAGTAACCCCAGGCATTGCCCGGATGTTACTGACAAAGGGAGGGCATTATTTTCCGACCTTAGACTCTGTATTTTCTGCTTTTTATTAGTTAGAGTAAAACCACAATTTGGCCACCTCCTGACATAAAAGGTTAATGGTAATAGATTTTATCGAAGTAGGTATCCTAACATCTTTGTTTTTTTCATTCCTATAGATTGGAAGCTGTAAAAACGTAACCGTGATGTCTCTGCGCTCTAACAAACTGGAATTTCTTCCTGATGAAATTGGGCAGATGCAGAAGCTGAGAGTGTTAAACCTGAGTGATAACAGGTATAGTTCACATCATTTTTCTAACCCGTTATACGAATTTATTTTACGAAACGTTTAAACTATTATTTTTAGGTATTTGTAAAATTACATTTATATAAAATATATTTAAAAATATAAACATTATGTTTAGAATTACTTTATTTAAACTATAAGGTAAAAATCTTAAATTATTTTTTTTTTAATCTTTATGGTTTGGTCTTAGTTCCACTGACATCCAAAGAAAAATTTGAATGGGGCCAAGATCTGGGTCTCAGTGTGTTTTAATAGAATAAAACCTGTTTACTTCTTTTATCTCCTGCCGTTTCCATGTGAAAGTATGGTATTTGGCTTTAAAATGGTATATACCTTTGTAATACTTGATGATTAAAAAATTGTGACAAGCTGATATATAGGAAATCAATAAATACAAGCGCACCAGTGTGTTATCCTGACTCCACTGAAATCAAAAGAAAATTTTCTATTACCTTCAGCAGAGCAAAGTTTTTGTCAAAAATCAGATTTTTCTGTCCTCACACACGTGACAGGATGCTTAAAATGAACCTTTCTCAGTAGCTATCACGGGCTGCCATAGGCATCAGAAAAGACTGAATTCTCCTTGAAATTCATACATGTGTATGTTCCAAGAACATGTTAATTTTCAGTATGAGCACAGAAATACAAGTTTGCTCAGTAGTGCAACAAGTGTTGTGTGAATACCGTTTTCTTTCCAGTAATTATCATCCATACTCAGTAAAAATTAGGGGAGGGACTTCCCAAATCTGTGTCTCATTTACTGTCAGCACTGTCATTGCTGAAATTAAGGTTGACCATAAAATATAAAATGAAGTAATGTAGAAATTCCTGTAATAGATTCGTTTATTTGCTTAATTCTGTTAGATGATTTTCCACGTTGCAATTGTGTACCATAAAATACATTGTGTATCGACCAGAACGTAAAGTTAAACTTAACTCTAGTTTGTGTTGAAACTGGGCAAGCCCCGGAAACAAATCCCGGGTCTCTTGACTTTAGGTTTCAGACTCCGGTGCTTTCCCAGCGACGGGGAGTATTTTCCCACCAGTATGTCACACAGCAGTTTGTGATTTTAGCTGTACAGAGTCTGAAATGGGATTTTGGGCAACACTTCAATGTCCCACAGGATGACGTTCTGGCCAGCGAAGGCAGCCCAGCTTCCCCTCCCTGTCCCTAGTGCCCTTCTCTCCAGGCATACGGTCTTCTTGACTCATGAGTGATAGAGTTGAAAGCAGCCCATCAGAAATACGGTGAATTTTTGGATGGATGTTTCCAGGGGCTGGTCCATGGTAGTGGCCCATGGGAGGAGGCACCCAGTGGGCATAGGAGTGGGGAGGCAACTGCTGGACACTGCTGGTTGGGGGTCCAAGGAGCTGCAGCTGCAGGGTGTCTTCACAGAATCACAGAACGCTATGGGGTTGGAAGGGACCTCTGGAGATCACCTAGTCCAACCCCCTGCCAGAGCAGGGTCACCCAGAGCAGGTCCCACAGGAACGTGTCCAGGAGGGGTTTGAACGTCTCCAGAGATGGAGACTCCACCACCTCTCTGGGCAGCCTCTTCCAGGGCTCTGTCACCCTCACAGGAAAGAAGTTCCTTCTCGTGTTTAGATGGAACTTCTTATGTTCAAGTTTGTACCCGTTTATGCCCTTCCCTGGCACATTAAACCAATCTGAGCTGGATCGCTCTGCCCCCTTTTCAAACCTGTAATTGTGACATGAGTTTGCCTTGAGGAAGAAGAAAACTAGTCTTTTTAATCTTTTTTTTTTTCTTCCTTTTTTTTTTTTTGGCCAATTTATTTTTCAGCCAGGCCAGCTGCTGATTTCAGGCACATGACTTCATATGTAATTACTGATTGTGAGTGCTATTGCTGGGGTGAGAGAGGGAGGAGGTGGCCACTGCTGGGAGGAGGCAGTGAAGGTGGCGAGAGCAGGCAGGGTTCCCCACCAAGCTGGCCTGACACCCAGATGCCACCAAAGCAGCAGACCTGGCCAACCTCCCTTTCCCCACAGCTGCCCCGGTGTGGGAGAGGATTGGGATTTCCACTGGGGAGGAAGGTAGTTATGGGACCAGCATCCCAAATGAACCAAAGCAGGTGTGAGGAAGGTAGTTATGGGACCAACATCCCAAATGCAGCAAAGCAGGTGTGAGGAGGGCAGGAGAATGGGACCTCTGCCTATTGGGGTGGGAAGCTGTTCTCTCACATCCACCTCAAAAACTGTACAGCAAGTTGTAAGCATTGCAGAACTAGTGGGAGAGCACAGTCTCGAGTAGGAGAGATAGGAACCGACTCAGATCATAGACCTTCAACCTTTAAACTGGTTGAATTGTCTCATGTGCATTTCTTGAGGGGCTTGGGGAGTAAATTCTTCCTCCTTTGTTGATATCAATTCTGGCTGAGGTTAAATGTTGCCCTGCTGAGACACTGTGATAATGCTTTTGCTATGGAACTTCCCACCTTAATGAAACTAAGAAGTTTCAACGTTTTGGCACCAAAGAGTTTGGACAAATTTCAGGTACCATCTTAATATTGAATTATTTTTTTTCCTTCTTACTTTTCTGTTTGCCCCTTTTCACATTCATGTTAACATTAAGGCAATATCCATTCTTTCTTTGAATGACTCCACATGTACATGTTAAGAAGGAATGTACTTGGGCTCTGCAAGTTGGGTTCTTGGGTTCTCCAAGGAACCTTTCTGTGGTACCACAGCAGTTTTAGGTCAGTGCATGTGCTTCACCCTACAGTGGGAGACTCCTGGGATGTGGGTCAGGGTTTTCCCTGTCAGCCTCTTACCAGACCTGCTGAGCCCTGGCCTGGGGGGCTTCTCTGTGAAGGCAGAGCAGGACACAGACCCATTCACACCAAATGCTGTGATGCAGCCTCTTTGGCACAAAAGCTCCAACCTTGCACAAATGTTCTGAAGAGTAGCTGTTACTCCCTGGACTCTATAACACATGGGGGTGGGCTGTGCACATGGTCACATATTCTTTCAGAATTTGTCTGGTCAGACCTTCATGACTTTCTCCTCCTGACGCCAGAGAGAATTCCATGTCCATTCAAGCAGGTGTCCTGTTCTCATGCATCTTTGCATGTTATTTTCCTTGCAGAGGGGACCGAGTCCCTCACTGTGACTGTCAATCCATGCTGGTCACCATGGATTTATAGTTTTACAAAGAAAACAGAGTCTTCCATTGGGGATCTGTCCACTGCAGGCTTATCCCAGTGAATGATACCTCACGGTCATCTCCTTCTACTTTGTCACATGCCCAATTTCACCTCCGGTGTCTACAATTGTGATTTAAATGGTGCATTTGTGCGTCCAGTAGCCTCTTTCATCTTTATCCCAGTTACTTTCCCTGTGAATAGTTGGGCTACTCAAGCGTTTGTTGAGAGATGTCCTTTTGCCACCAAAAATGTTCATTCTGGACATGTTCCTCATGGCATGGGGAGTGCCCTCTGGCTCAAGGCATGTAGGGTACAGGGATGCTGGTGGCTTTGAACTTGCCTTGCCGTAGCACATGGAAAATTTGCAGTCTGCTCTCTGAATGATTGCACACACATGGAGTGATGGGAAACTGGGATGTAGCACGTGAAGAGGAAAAGAGGAGCTCTCCCTCCTTTGCATTAGCTGGAGCTTGTCTGGGTGTCAAAGTCAGAAACATTTTGGGACATTTGGTCTAAAATCCTGACTGGATGTCTGTCAGGAAGGAGACAAACCTGGCTTAGACCTCTTTGCTACTCAGGCTAACAGGAATCTCAAATTTTTGTGAGTTGACACATTTTGGTGAAAGGTGGGTCAATGTTTGGGGTCCCTCTCCAGTGTGTTTTTAATGCTATGGTTTCAGCTACCACAGGCTTTCGCTCTTGTGTGTCTTCTGAAGGTCCTCATGGCTGTAAGATGGACCTTGCTGATCTTAATTGAATAGAGGGTGGTTTAGTTCCAGGACTTTCTTCAAATATTCATGTTAGAATTCCATTTAACCAGGGAATTAGACTCCAGCTTCTCTTTCCCATGCCATACGCTCTTAAGACTGTATCTGTACTTCTCATCTCCATAGCTGGGAGTCCTCTCTCCTTTTATCTTTACAGGTCCAAACCTTTCCAACCCTGTTACAGGCTCTTCATCCCCAGGAAATGCAGTATTCGGTTGTGTCGACAGGATAAAAGGCAAGGATGGGTTGAATCCTGACTTGCTCTCAGGTTGCTAAGGTGGAGTCTCATGAGGGCTGGCATGATCTGAGCAGAGCTTAGGTGGCTTCACCCGCTGCACTCAGGAAGGTTTTGATTCCAGATACTTGCCTGGAGATTCATCCTTGCCTTTGCCAGGCGTAACGCTGTCTCCAGTGCTTCAAGAACCAATGCAGAATTTCATAAAGTAGTTGTGCAATTACTGCTTTAATTGCATGACTGCTATTGAGACCTCCACCCCGTAATGAGTCACTGGGGATAGCTGCTTGGAGTCGGTCACTGTTAAGAGTGCACATGGGATTCATTCAAAGAAAAAAAAAAAAAAAAGATGTCTTACCAGTAACCGGTGTTCTTCACAATGTGTAGTCCACATATACATTTGTCTTCCATCTGCTTCTCCTCTCTCCTCAGAGTCCTTCCAGGTCTGAGTCCTGTGATTGAGAGGTAGAATTGTTAGAATGTACATTTGGGCTACACTTCTCAAAGAGCATCGGTTACTGGTAAGTAACCTTTCTTTTAGTTTTAGATTGTTCTTAAAGAAGAGCTGAAAGAATCATCACCTTTTTGTGTTTGCACTGCTTCTGTCCTGGGGTCAGAACTCAGTTACTGTTCTGAACCTCACCCACAGAACTGAGATGAAAAAGGGTCCAAAAATTACCTGATCCATTCAAAAAAAAAGAGTCCGCTCCCCGGTGTACCTTTTCTTTTACTGTTTAGTTATTTAATTATGCAATATTCCTCATTGCCAAAGAGCTAATTAGTTCTGCCCATGTATATCCACAAGTGGTTTTGTGAACAGTACGTTGATGCCGTAATATGAATCATGTTCTTTTAAACTTTCACACCCTGAAAACCCTGTTGCTATTGATTTGCTGAGAGCTACCTTGGCCAACTGTCACAAGTAACAACCATCTCTGGGCTTGACCGACTGACGGGCAACGGTGCCTGTTACGGTTAACTTCCAACAGGTTTTGACATGAATTTTTCATGTTTGGGTTATTATTTGAAAATTATTTCCGAATGTCACCAAAGTATAATACATGCATCGATGCATCTAGAAAATGTTCCCCTCGGTGTTTGGTAAGCTCTTCGTACGTTATATTGCATAAACTAATCATCGGTGGAAACTCTTCCCGTACTCTGAGCTGTTTACTTAGGGCATAACAAAACGAAAAATTAGTACCTGGTACAAATATCTAGTGGGTTATTTTACAAAGGTGTGAGAAAAACTATTAACAAGAAAGAAAAGTTAAAATTATGTCTTTTAGTAGGCTGACAATGAAAGCGATGACCACCTTCACCCCATAAGACCCCTCAAATATCAACAATTGATATTTCTCATATTAAAACAGTATCAATGACATTTTCTTTGTTTTTCTTGTGTTCCATGGATAATACCCATTAGCTACTCTTAAAATATTTAGAACTTAACAAATGATGTGAAAGCTGTAATCTGGGATTAATAATGGAAGGAATTATTCCGAAGTCCTCGTTCCAGAATGGCCACTGACATGGGGCTCCTTGGAGGTTGTGCAGTCGTACGGTGCAACGGCTCAATGGTTAGGGGTGTCAGTTCAAAAGTGTGCTGGTTTTGCTTTGGTTTGGTTTTATTCACTGGAGGAACTTCAGAGGAAATTTTTTCTCCTTTTTTTCCCCATAAGAAAACATTTTATATGTGAAAATTAAATACTGTATAAAGAACATACGCATTTCGTACTTTTCCAGACTATTACTGTGGATAGTTGTTTTCTTGAAAAGTCAATTAGTGTTTCAGGACTTACCTTAAAAGAAAAAAAAATATTAATAACTTTTAAACTTTTACATTTGCCAATAGCATATACGATTTAACTTGTAATTTAACCTAATTAATATATACTGACAATTTCTATAGCACTAAGAGATTCTTTTACGCTGGCTGTCACATTTTCAGCTCTTTTTGCACATCAGTTGAAGAGATTGCAAATTGAGGTTATTAGGGATTAAATAATTGCAGGGGAATGGGAGTGTTGCTCAGGCAGAGCGGGTGGCTGGCAAGCGTCAGAGCTGGTGTAATTGTCTGAAGATTTGGAAATGCTGTTTTTCCCAGAGGTCACGTCCCTGGGTATGGTCAGTGGATGCTGAAGGAGTGGGTGCTGGGGCTATGGCCGTGTTTCCCTTGGTCCCGGTGCTGGTCCCAGTGTTGGCTGCTGGGCTAGGGCTGCTCCAAACAGCCCCTTCCCCGAGAGAAATCGCCTCCTGCAACGGTTATTTGTCCAGGCTGAATAAAACCATCCATAGGAAGAGTAACTCGGTTTGGTACAGCATAGCCTGCCTGTGAATTTTAAGTTAATTTAATTTGGCCATCTTCTTCATGAACTGTCTATGCACCAATTACAGTTTCATCTGGTGCTGTGAGTGTAATTTCCCTTAGATTTATAAAAACAATTATGGGTGTGATTTTCCAAACTGTCTAAGTGACAAGTTTCAGCGTTTAAGCCCAAAAGAAAAGCTCTCTGTTGAATAGCACAGCCAGAAACTTTGCGTTTCTTTGTGCTGATCTCTGATTGCAGTCCTGTATTAGATCAATGGAAGCAGCACAGATTAATCGCTTTTTTCAATTACTGATGAAGAATTTTCTCTTCAGAGGAGGCCAGATCCTTTACTGAGGATGATGTGAGTTAGCTCCTTGAAATCAGTGGAGTTATGCTGATTTATACCAAATAGGATCTAGCCTGTAATATGTAGAAAGTAATCAACGCACATCCACACATAATTAATGTTTGAGATCCTTTGTAGCTGTCGTATACCCTTATTGTCACCAATGAAGCTAGAAAAATATTTATGTATTTACCTCTTATGGTTAAACTAATAGATACATCTGGATAAACACAAATTAAGAATCTTTGTGTTAACTATTAAAGCTTAAACTTGTAACCTGAATTTATAAAGAATGTCACATACCGCACTATTCCACACTGCAGTATCCATTTTATGATAAGGGAGGAATGAAAACTAAATTTGAGATAATTTAGGGACTTCTTACTTTCTTGTGGCATTAATTCCGGGTTTAAACACGCACACCCGTGTAAAACTGCTGTAATCTATACAGGCAGTTCATTGGAGATTATCTCATAGCACGCTATGTCTGTGTGTACATTCCTGTCAGTTTATTTCACTTTCATAGATAAGTCATTTCTAGTATAAGGTATTCTTATTAAAATCACAGTCTTCAAACTGCGTTGCTTGCAGTCAGTACACACTGCTTTCTGAAATAACACAGTTTTTAATGGTAAGGACTTTGTGGCAAAAATGCATCTAAAGTAATTCCGTCATGGGTACGCTTCTGCAGCGCCGCAGAGAGGCAATGGCACCACGGCTTGGGAGATGCTCCTCTCCCAGAAAGACAGGTGGATTTCTGATGTGAAGAGGCTCGTAGGAGTATTGTTGGTTGAGTACTGACATTTCGGGTACTGGCAGAGGGCAAGGGGTTCTCCACGTGGAGTTACCCGCCGGGGGATTGCCGTGCTGTGAGTGACCATCTCTGTAAGAGCCTTTCTCTCCGCACTGGGACTGTCTCACTCTCCCAAAAAAGGGGTTTTCCTCTGTTCTCTGTGTTAAGTCCCATTTAGCTTTTGTCTTTGAGGACAGCCCTTTGGTGGGTGATTTCTTCCTCCATCTCCTTAACCTTCTGTAGCACAAAGGGGAGAACATCGGTGTGTGGTTGGGACAGGCCTCTCCCCATGGCACAGATGGAAAAGTAAAAATAATATGTTCAGAATTAGTGGGAAAAACATGGATTAATTTTCTATAAGTATCGAGTCATCATTTCCCCATTCAGATCACTTTTAGGAAATGTGTTTACATGTATAATTAAAATGCTGGGGTTTTTACTGTTTCATTTAGTTTCGTCATTTGGGTTCACTGTGAATATTTGTATTACTTCAATCTTTTTCCTAACATTTCTGCAAAAATGAATTTTCAATAATCTTAGGGTTTTTCTGTTCTAAAACTTAAATGTCCAATTAAATGATTTCTGTTAGCTATGCTAAAAACTGTTAGGTCTTTCCTATAATTCCCTCTGGGACCAAGATTTTTTCTGTGTTATAAACTGTAACTTTGGTAACATTAAAGCCAAGGCAAAAATAGCGGTATCTCCTTGGTACCTTTAGGGTATGATGTCAGTAGTTGTAGAATCCAAATGCCCTTAATAAAATATTATATTTTAGTAAAAAAATGAGAGAAAATAAAGATACGGAATTATAGAAATTTTAGTATGAAATCTTTAAAAGAAACTATTGTGAAAATGAAGGATTCACGTTGTTCCAATATTATCATTTGCAGACTGAAGAATTTACCATTCACTTTCACTAAACTTAAAGAACTTGCAGCTTTGTGGCTTTCTGACAACCAGGTAATGACTTGCAATATTCCTGTTTTCTTTAGTATAGTACAAGGGGTGTGAGCAAGGGCTGTAAATGAGACCTATAATTTAATACATGATTGTAATAGAATTTTGGAAGCGTTTGCTCCTGGTCCAGCTTTATACTTTCGTATCAAGGTATAGATTCTTGTGGCTGTCATTTATTAACTTGGAAAGATCACCTTGCAGGATTTATTACTTGCATTCAGCTAAGCTTCTGTAGCCTTACAAAAGTAGGAAATAAAGGCCAAAAGTATCAAGAGAATATTTTTAAAATACAAATTCAAGAGCTAAGACTTTGTTGTCAAACTTGTTATTAGTTTGTCCCATCCTTTACTCCATCTCTGCCTCTAGTTTTGTCTTCCTTTTCCCTTTTCCTGTCCGTGCTTCCATTCCTGCGTATTTTAAACTCCATTAAAAGTCAGTGGGAGTTTAATCATGTAAAAGGTGCACAAGAACTCTCAGTCTTGTTTTGGAGAAAACTCTCATTTAAGCTCCTTTTAAATTTGTGTGCCTTTCTTTGTTCCAAGGCGTTTGGTTTCACTACTCTATATTCTTTAGGATTTTATTTTAAAACAAATTATGTAACACGAACACTGAGAAATATGATAGCTCAGCCACCATCTGAGCACCAAAATAGGTCTTGATCCTTTCCAGGATTGGTGGGTAGAGCAATTTTGCACTTCCGTAATTTAACTCTAAATGGAGAAAAACTCAATTTGTACGATGTCAGGAATGTTTGGCATACCCAGCAGGTTTTTAATAATCTCAATAAATTCTCATAATTTCATCTGTCTCACTTTGCAATAATGCCCACGGTCAGATATTATACCTCTTTAACTGAAGCTGATGAGGATAATTCTTCAGGGGCCAATTATCCTGCTCCTGGAAATGAATCCGTCCTTTTATCCCTGCGAAACAGGCAGAGGGACCAGGGCCCTGCAGCAGGAGATGGGGAGCGCTGATTTTTTCACTCTAATTTCCATTAAAAAATAACATTGCATTGCCCAGCCACAGAACATACACTTCCTTTGGAATATAAAACATTTTTTCAGGATTTGGGCTTTTCTGCAGTATAACGTAGATCAATTTAGATTCTCTGAACTATGACAGTTGCTCCTAGGAGCTACATTAGAGCAAAGCAATAATGAAGAATAATCAATTGAAGTAAAGCACAACAGTAACCTCTGAATATTCAGAGTGAGTGCCCCCATGTAAAGCCTCCAGTGCCTTGCACCAGCTTTACCCTCAGATGAACTAATGACTGTTGTGAATTTGCTCATCATTAGCCCTAGCTTAAGACAGGTCACAGCCAGAAGGTGTAGTTGCAGCTCTGTTCCGCTGGTCCTTCAGCTTCCTCGCTGGTGTGGAGCTCCAAGAACACTGTCACAGAATCACAGAATCACATGGGGTTGGAAGGGACCTCTGGAGATCATCTCCTCCAACCCCCTGCCAGAGCAGGTCCACCCAGAGCAGGTTGCACAGGAACGTGTCTAGGCGGGTTTGGAACATCTCCAGAGATGGAGACTCCACCACCTCCACACCACTTGGTGTTCTTCTGATGATCCTGGGAGGAATTACAGGAGCGGGGAATGGGAGAGGAGGCATTTCCACCCGATTAGTGCTTGGTGTAGCCCATGGAGAAGTTTATCTCCATACAGAATTTCAGTTAACCCTGTGTTTTCTACCTACTTAAATCCCGTCCGGGTTCACACGCGTGCCCTGAGTCACGGGTTGTTTCTTTGGCCTCTCCCGTGCAGTCCAAGGCTCTCATCCCGCTGCAGACGGAGGCTCACCCCGAGACGAAGCAGCGCGTACTGACTAACTACATGTTTCCCCAGCAACCCCGCAGCGATGAAGGTAAAACGCCATCGGCAGCCCCTGCAAAGGCGGGCACCGGGCTTCTTCTGGTGGTGAAAAACCAGGGGGAGGGAGAGGACGGGGAGGTCTCGGACGTGATTCTGCGTGTGAGTGTCTCTTCTGACGTGTAGAGCTGGCGGTGCGCGCATAACAGTCTGTATTTTGTCATACACAAAGGAATCCTCTTACTTGCAAATCCGTTATTCTCAGGCCATCAGAGTTACATTTTCTTAAACAATTTTGTTGTCAGAAGAAACGGTTCAGGGTTTGGCTCCTCACATGGACACCTCTGACGTTAGGTTAGAAAGGTTGTGTGCTCCCCCTCAGCCCCAAACCTGTTGCTTCCCGTCACTCCCGTTTCAGTGAAATATTAAATTCTATCAGTTTTGATTTGCCAGTCGCTGCCCTCATTTCCCCCCTCAAATGCTTAAAAACAATAACCCAGGATTACAGGATCAACTAAGAACGTGTCTTTTTGGGTCATTTCCAACCTTCCGCTGGGTGCACTAATTACATGTTCTTGCACGTTGCTCTTTGCGATTTAACCGTAGATTTCCAGTCCGACAGTGACAGCTTTAACCCTACCTTATGGGAAGAGCAGAGACAGCAACGTATGACTGTCGCCTTTGAATTTGAAGAAAAAAAGGAAGAGGAGGAAAATCCAGGGAAAGTTAAGGTAAGTTCTATTTGATTCATTCAGGTATTCCCATATTATGGGCAGGGTCCAACTTACGGATCTCGAGTTGAACTATTTTCATGTTCTAAATACCCAGAAAGTTCTCCTCACCGTGTTTCAAGTACAGCAGTTGAGGGAAAAAAAGCGTTATCTGTTCTCCCTGGAGCACTCGGTACCAATTCCTGCTGCTGCTGCCTAGACAGCAAAACTCTGGTTTTTTAAGTGACTTCAGGCCCAGAAACGTGATGTTGGGTTCCTGGTGTGACAGGTATTTTGTCATGAAGATAAAATTAACACAAAGTGTTGGGAGACTTAGAATTAGTGTCCAACCACCTAGTTCTTCAGGAATATTTAGATCACGTAGGGAAATCCAGGTTCCTCTCAAAGTGGAAGTCGACGAGAGCTTTGCAGCTCCATGGGGTTAGAGAGGAGCGTACAGTGAAGAGGGTCTCTCTCATCAGTTTTGTAACCTACCAAAAATGAAGATCAAAACATGAATCCTCCCTTTATCTGAAATTAATATAATTCCAGAGTTTTCAATTGAGCCCTTAGTCAGTTACATTGTTAGAAGGATATTGTCAGGATCATCTACATTCACACGGCAAGAAAAGCTGTTTCTTGAGCACTAAAGGAATTACCCAGGATCAAACACTTAAACACTGCGGCAGGAGGCCCAACATAAAATGTATTGCCAGAGAAAAAAATCATATGAGGAGATGTAAATCATATTTTAACTTTAAAATTAACAATTCTATTATTAATAGCTATTTAACATTCAATTTAGATCTTCTTGGAAATTTTGGATTTTTCTTTTAAATATTTTTCCCAATTAGGAATTTTCATCTAACTCTTGTAGCCAGAGATGATGGACTCTGCTGCTTTAGTAAAGCAGAAAATGAAGGAAAAAAGCAAACTTTGCCTCACAATAAATAGATTAAACTGAAATTTTACCCCAGATGAATTGCAGGTTTGTGAGTCATATATGGAAAACAAAGCATCTGGGAGAGTTTTATATTGTTCCAGAACTTCCTATCAGAATTTTAACTGTGAGCAATGCAGCTGTCCAAATGTGCAAAGCAATTGAAATATTAACAGCGAAATAGATAGCAATTTCTAAGGCCATAGAAGAATGTAATTGTATTATTTGCAAGCATTATTTTGAATATCAAAATGTAAGATATGAATTATATCACTTAGCCATTTTATTTTTAATACATTTCAGAAGACTATGAATGACTGAAACAAATGTTTCCTTGGAGTTAGAACCGTCCTTGTGGAAAAACCAAACCCTTCGCCCACTGCCCGCCGTTGCTGTACTTCAGTTCAGATGCTGCCATCTGCTGCAGGGAGAACGGGGCGGCAGACACAGGGGACACACTGCCACATGGCCAGGTTTCCTAGAGACAGCTCCGGGCAGGAATAGCTGCTCGGGATGCAGAGGATGCTCGGGATGCAGCGCCACTCCCCCTGGGCCCTTCCCGCAGCCCAGGCGGCCGCTGCCCAAGCCCTGGTGTGGGGAGCAGGGGCTGTGGTCCAGAGGTGGGGGGGTGGCTGCAGTCCTGCTGCATCCCCAGCCCAGCTGCCTTCCCAGCCCAGCTCCAGTCCCAGTTGTGATCCCAGCCCAGCTCCAGTCCCAGCTGCATTGCCAGCCCAGCTCCAGTCCCAGTTGTGATCCCAGCTGCATTGCCAGCCCAGCTGCAGTCCCAGTTGTGATCCTAGCTGCATTCCCAGCCCAACTGCAGTCCCAGCTGCATTGCCAGCCCAGCTGCAGTCCCAGTTGTGATCCCAGCCCAGCTCCAGTCCCAGCTGCAGCTGCGTCCCCAGCCCAGCTGCGTCCCCAGGCCAGCTGCAGTCCCAGTTGTGATCCCAGCTGCGTCCCCAGCCCAGCTGCAGTCCCAGCTGTGATCCCACCCCAGCTGCAGTCCCAGCTGTAGTCCCAGCTGCAGCCCAGCTGCAGTCGCAGCCCCAGTTGCAGTCCCAGTCCAAGCCCAGCTGCGGTCCCAGCCCCATCCCTGCTGCAGCAGATCTCGAGGAGCGCAGCCCGCAGCCAGCCGTGCTGCCGGCCGAAGGAGTGGTTTGTACCATGTCGGGGATCCACGTCCCCCAGGGCTGCACCGCTCCCTAAGCTTGTGGCTTGGCCACCCGGAGGTCACGACAGTCTTTATCCTTTGTCTCACTGCTCCTCAGCTGGGGAAGAGTCCAACACTAAAATACATTTCCTGGGGTTCTTACTTGCCTGTTCTCCCTCTCACCCACGGAGACTGGGCATAAACCAGTTTAGTAGCGTATGAGTTTCTTTCTGCATGAGGTTCCTCTATTCCCATATACAATCCAACGTCACTCTCTTCCATAGTGACCCTAATGTCTTCTCATCAAAACAAAACATGAAAATTTGCAGCTGATGCTATACTTACGGCTTATCTAGAGAAAAATTATTAAATGCAAAGCTAAGCAGAGAGCTCAGAGCTGATCAGGTGTTTCCTCCCATCTGTGTACCTGGAAGGGAGCATCTCTCCTCTCTCGTGCCTCACTGTGTGTAAACCAGATCCCCATGAATACCCGTAGTTCGTAAAAACTGAATGTAGAGCAATAATGCTGTTCAAACCTGGGAAATCTTACCAGGCTGGGAAAGGAAAAGATTTCCCACTGACGGTGTGAGGGGTTTTTTTTCCCTATCATGGAAAACAGCCTTTTTGCCCAAGCCATGAAAAAATGAGCTCAAATTCAGTTACTATTAATAAGATAGAAATGCTTATTTGCATCCTTCTGGTATGTCTGTGCTCTTTGCCAGTAATGCCGTGGAACCTGGTGAGAGCTCAGTGGGTGTCACTCAGCCAGGGGTTGGGATAGGTCTCAGGCGGGTTTTAACATGTATTTTTATCAGTTTCACCGACCTTTATGGGATGAATTTGAAGGTTAACTTAAATTATCAATAGGGAGTAACCACAAACATTGGTGGTGGTTTATAAAAGCATACATAGTTTTCACTTTTTATTTTTCATAGTTAAAAATGTGTCGTGGATGAAAATGAGGTCTCAGCCAACTATGTGCTAAAATAGATTTGGTAATTGAAATTGTTCAATAACTTCTTCCATCAAGAATTTTGAACTTTGAAAATTCTCTTTTCAGGGTTGTGCTACTTCTCATGTAGCGTTAAAGGTACGAGAGTTGTATCAACAGGGGGTACAGGTCTCCCCTGTAACGATAAATCTAAACCAGTGCCAAAAACACCCGCATCCTAGTGGATATCACCTCCCACAGCTGCCAGTATTTTTGTTTAATTTAATTTTAATATGTTTAATATTAATACTCCGAGTGGTATGAAACCTTTGCTGAAATCCCTGTCTATGGAAAGTCTTTCAGTTAATTTTCCCTTGGCTAGTACTTGTTGAGGGTTTGCTCTATGACTTGACTTTTAGCTGGGTCTGTCTCTAGACCTTACACTTAAATCATGGTCTGAATTTTGTGAAAAAGCAATTGCCTAATTAGGCCTCATCTAAATACGATTTCTTTCAACCGTAAATCAACCAGAGCTTTAGTAATGCTTTACAGACTTAATTTATTTTTTCTGTTGGAATTCTTTATTAACATACGACATCACAGTCACACATTTGAACGTTTTGTGTTAAAGTCATGTCAGAATCTATTCTCCGTAATGTTTATTCGATTGTGGTTCAGAATTGTATGCTGGTATTTTGTATAGTTTTATTTTCCAAATCAATCATACTTTTGCTTCTGAAATATCCCCATCATCAAAAGATATTCATTTGAACCCAAAATTACGTTTTTCCTATTCGTTAGGGATTTACAATCCAACAGCCATAATAGCGAGCTATTAAAAGTGTGTTCCTTTTGCTGACCTCACCTACACGATGAGGTAAAAGCTTCTTTGTGGTAAATGCTTCCAAAGAGTTATCACACAGGAAATAGGGAGTAATTTCAAATGTCAGAGCCCCCTGATCAAGAGCAGTTATCCTGACGGGCCCAGCTTGCACCGGGAGCTGTAATTTTACTCCAGCGAAGGATTTTATTGTGTTCCCACCCCAAATCCAGGCCCAAAGAGAGTGGTGGGCTCAGCCACGACCTTCTGCATTCCAACTGCTGCGTTTGGTGGCTGTTGGTGCTCTCAGCAGCGGGTTCTGCTCTGCCTTCTGGTTCTCCTGGTGAACCCCAAGGTTGGCCAAGCCACAGCCATCTTCCAGAGCTTGGACAGAGTCCATTCCTGGTGGAGACAGGGCAGGTTTGCAGCAGGAAGGGCAGGAGATGAGGAGATGTTCCATGGAGTAGAAGACCTGTGCTGGGAGGGAAGCATCTGCTGCAGGCCAGGCTCAAGGGACAGTCCTAGAAGGTGCCCATGGTCTCTGCACAGTCCAGGCAGACTCGCTGAGGTCATGCTCTGGTTGGATGCACCCTTCAATCCCCTCAGCATCTCCTCTTGTGAAGTGGTGAGATGTTCAGAAGACAAAATATGGCTGTCACACGTAGGGGGAGGTATAAGGAGAGGTCAGCACCATGTATGGTGTCTCTCCTGCTTGGGTCATTCCTGACGTGGTCATTGGCGGCACCATCTCCTCAACAATTTGCTGATTGTGTCATCTCTTTCCAGATGACGGGGGCTGATGTCATCCATGAGCCTCCTCAGCCACTCCCCCCGCCTTTCACTCAACCCTGAGACCTTGTAGAATTGTCCTCAAATTATGTTTGCTTTGGACTTGGGAAATACAACGTTTCTCTACTTCTGAGTAATAAAAATGATAAAATGTGGAGTTTTCTAGAAAACCTGTAGGTCTGTCAGTTAAAGTAGTGTTCAGTGTGACTTAGGGTGACGTTTCAGAAGTGGTTTGAGTTTGTTTTCCTTTTATTTTCTGTATAGGAAGAGTAGGATACACTTGAGTGCATGTACGTTATACATCTCAAAGAGCAAATAGTTCCCAGTAGATCAGACTGTGTTCTCAGCTGCCATAGATAATTCAGATTAATTCAGCACACTGAACATAACTAAATTAATTCTGCATTTACACCAGTATTGTTTTGAAAAAGTGTGATTTAATATGTCAGTGCTCTCAAGCAAAGTGTAGAATTAAAATACAATACTCTCACAGGGTAAAAGAGAGAGATATATATATATAGGGAACCATTCCCATCCATTATTTTGTGTCACTGAAATTCCATTACAGGTTGACATAGGGTAACTGAGAGCAAATTTCAGTCCAAAAATCCATGAAGATTTATGTATGTAACACACGGCCTCAAATAGATTAATTAAAAATTTGAGGAGTTTGCACTTAGCCATAGTACTGTAACCATGGTTTCAGTTTGCATGCTGTTTTCATTTTGTATTTGTGCTTTAATTCTTTTTTATGAATGTTCAGGTTGAAATAAATCTAAAACGTTATCCCACTCCATACCCGGAGGATTTAAAGAATATGGTAAAATCAGTTCAAAATCTGGTGGGCAAAACAAGCCATGGAGTGCGGCCTGAGAACTCAGCACCAACCGCCAACAGTGAACAAAGTGTGAAAGACAAGTATGAGCACAAGTGGCCCATGGCACCAAAGGAGATTTCAGTGGAGGTAATGTAAAAAAGGATCGTTGTTCCTCTCGAGAGTTCCCGACGGGGCTTCAGCACAGCTCCGTCAAGTGATAATTCTGCATCCGCTGTGAACTTCATACCTGATAGTTTCTAGGTTCATTCTGTAAAGTTAATTTAGCTTTATATTGAGTTGCCATTTTTTCCCAACACTACTGAGTTTATCAGAATGAATTTTTGGTTTTAAATCTACCTACATCTGAATTTTGGTATTTATATATATACAAGCACTCTCCTAAATTTCAGTGGTATGAGAGACTTGCATATTAGCAGGAGAACGGACCTGATCACGATTTATATCTCAGACTTCAAGTAAATGTGTTTCTGCGCCAAATATGTTAATGACAAATCAGTGTGTTGTGTCTGAGCCTGCTATGCCATTACGTTCTGCTGCTTCTTGGGGCCTACAGGAAAGCTGGGGAGGGACTCTGGATGAGGGAGGGGAGCCATAGGAGGAGGGGGAAGGGTTTGACACTGAAAGAGGGGAGATGGAGATGAGATGTGGGGAAGAAGTTCTTTGCTGTGAGGGTGGTGAGAACCTGGCCCAGGTTGCCCAGAGAAGCTGTGGCTGCCCCATCCCTGGAGGGGTTCAAGGCCAGGTTGGAGGGGGCTTGGAGCAACCTGGTCTGGTGGGCATCTGCTCATTAACATTCACACTAATGACCTTGTACAGGGACAGCTTATAAATAAGGGAAATCTCTTGCCCTGACGGTATGGACCCATGGTTTACAAGCTTGGACAGGTCTACAAGAATATCAGCATTCTTGAAAATCTTTATGACGTCTTGATGTTCAGAGGAAAAAAAAAAATATCACGTTAGCTTTTCACTCCTTTGTTATTTAAGCATTATGATAAATTTGTTGTCCTTGAAATATCCCTGTCTCTGGCTAGTTGTGTATACATGAATTTTTCTTCCTCAGTTTTCCATATCCGTAACACAGATGGGCTGTTCTTACATATCCAGCAGTCGCTGTAGCTGCTTTGTCAGTACTGTGTGTTTTATTTACAGTTAAACGTTTTCAGTTCTCAAAAAAAAAAACCCCAAAAGTTTTCTCTTAAGATGGCTTCAGAAGAGCTTCTTCAAATCTGAGCACAGTTTCAATCGGTACTTCAAACTGAAATATTTAAGTTAAATCACTCATGTTTTTATTTAAATCTGAAATCTTAAATTCCACCCTTATTCCTTTTTACTCATTGAATTCTTTCTTACTGTGCAAATCTGGCCTTTGAACCAACTTCTGACTTGGGGCGTGAGTATTGAGGTGTTCTGCTGTTGTTGCTGAGTACATACGATTTATGTTGTGTCATCAGGCTTTTGAACTTGAACATCTGGAATTTGAGTCAATGTTGTCTGACCAAGACAAGACATGAGGTGTTTGGTCTTGTGGCTGGGTCTGGTGACCGGTGGCTGCACTGGTTTAGTTGCTGTTAACCTAAATGTTGAGTTGTTGAAGTAAAATGTTGATGTCCCAGTTAACAGAGCCGCAGCAGAGCCCCGTGAGGAGGCAGAGCCCAATGAAGCCTCTGTTACGGAGGTGTAAGGAAGAGAGTAATCGGCAGCAACACCACAAAATACCACAGTTACTCTGCAGTGCTGGTGTGACCACAGACTGTGTTCTAACATAGAAGAAAAAGAAGACAAATTGCATTCTCACGTTTCGTTCTTTGATAAAAATGCATTCACTTTTGCAACAGAAAAACAATCATATCGAGTTTTTCTATGGATGTACAGGAACTGTTAATTGTATGACTATCACAAAAAAGCGTCCTATAAAAATAGTTGAATTGCTAAAGACCCTGTGGTTATTCCTGAATTGCAATTAAATAATGTGATTGCAATTTCCTAGTTAATTTTCTACCACAAGCAACTGATGTGAATGAGTGACTGTTTCCATCAGTGTATCAGTGCAGATGTGTTTTTCATCTTCTGTTATTACAATAGTGAAGATGGTGGAACTCTTTCAGATTTTTCATTTCCCTAGTAATCAGTCAAGACTAGTGATACAACTGTCTCATCAACTAAAGAAAAGAAAAGAAAAGAAGTGTTCTTGTCATTTGTACAAACAATGGCCCTGGGAAGAGTTCGTGGCTGTAAGGCAGGATGATGCACACAGTTTCCCCTCTTTGGCTCCCTGCAGGAAGATAAAGGAGAGGGATGGGAGACTGTAGAAAACATGATTTCAGTTGTAACACATGAAATAAAACATAATTCAGCTCCATTTGCTTTTCAGATAATTAGGAGACAAGATCTCAAGCCTCAAGTTAAAATACAGTTTGAAAATGCAGGTGTGTTCTGATATAGATTTAGACTGATGACAGTTTCTAATACCAAGGTAATTTAATTTCAGGTGCAATGCTTGCTTTTTCATCCTCAGAGGCCAGATAAGCTGGTTTCTTTTCTGATCTCTTTTGGGGTTTCTTGCAATTAATTTAGACATGTCTCTTCACAAAACTGTTTCTAAATAATTAAAGGGAGCATCTGAAATGAGCAACAAGCTCCATTTCAAATCCCCTGGATCATCCTCCACCTTCAGTTTTACTAAGCAAACAATTTCTTAATTAACCATCAATTAAAATAAACCTCTTAATTGTCCTAAGTCCTTCTGAAAGATGTGCATTTTTGACAAAAAGAAGTCTGGGCTAACGTAGTGCATTGTGTAGCCCTTCCACCAGGGACAATGAGAAATACCTCAAATCAGCAATTAATATTTTCGATATACATGGATGGACAAATAAACTGCAAATACTGGATATAATTCTCAGCTTTGGATTAAAAAAGAAGTCTTTTCTAGTCCATCCTACAGCATTGCATCCTCTGTGTTAATTCCTAGCGGATTTATTATGAATACTGTGTAAAAAGGAGAGGGAGTTATTCCTTGAGTGATCCCATGCAAATGCCAGTGCTTACAGCTAGAAAGATACCGCCCCAGCTATGTTGGATCTTCTGAGACCTTCATCTCATCTCATCTCATCTCATCTCATCTCATCTCATCTCATCTCATCTCATCTCATCTCATCTCATCTCATCTCATCTCAGGCAAAATAAGACCATTCCTTTTAACTTCTGACTTCCTTTATTGTGTGGGTTTGGGTTGTGGCGTTTTTTTGGGTGAGTGGAGAAGGGTGTTCTTTTGGTTTTGTTTTTAGTGAAAGTTTTGGAGACTGCCTTAAAAGATCGTCTTGCCTTTCCAGGAAGACATACACACTTTTATTTCCCCCAGGACGCCTGGCTTCAGTTGATTCAGTTGATGTGTCTGTCGTGGGAGCTGTTTTCCACTAATGAGATGCACAAAGACGGTCTCTCCTGATTGGGAGAGGAATAAGTCCTAAAGATTTTTGGGTTGTGTCTGCTTTAAGCCCATGCCTTGATAAGCTCTTTGCAACGGAATGACTTATATTTTATCAGGAGTCAGAAATATCTTCATTATAGAGTTTTTGGATTCTCCATGGCACAGAAGATCTTTCCTGAGGTTATGAATTTGGTGCTTTTTGGTCAAAGGAGAAAGGAGGTAATGATTTACTCATCTGGAGGCCTGGCTCACAAGAGACCAACTTTCAGATAGGATGTCAAATGGCTTAAAGTTCAGTTTGAGTTACTTTGACTTCTGCCTGACCTTATTTAAGTGTCTGGACTGGAGGGGCATTATTCAGGCTGCCTCCAAGATAAAGCCTGCCTTCCACAAAGTCGGTCCAAGACATCAGAGGACACCCAGAGGCTACTGCTCTGTCTGTCCCCACCTGCATGAGGCCTCAGGAGGTGCAGTATTACACATCTGGACATGGCATTTTATAAACTCGTCTATACAGGGCACAGAGCCTCGGTTTATGTTTGGTGGACTCTCTCTATTGGCAGCAACCTTGTTGAGATGCATGCGATTGGGTGCATTTCCATCAAGAGAGAGAGCAACAGAAGCTTGTTTCCTCCAGAGAGAGGAGAGCACAGAGAGTGCAACTCGCCTGTCAGGGTGTTGTAACTCGAGGCAGGACTGAGACTTCTGTCTTCACGCTGAAGACCACATACAGAGCTGGACAGGAGCCTCTCCATGGTTTATAACTGAGGATGATGTTAGAAGGTCTCCCATCCTCTGCAGTACATCACTGATGACTGGTCGGATAAACATCTGCAGATTATCTTTCCAGAATTCTGACTGTGTCAGCTAACAGGCTGAGTCATCTGAGATTAAACTACTAGAAATGGAAATTTTTATTCTAGAGTACATCTTTGTAGACTGAGGATCTCTAACGGTGATGTCTTTGGTGGTAGGTAGTTCTGGTCACTTCTGGGACGCATCCCCTCGGCTGTGTTTCTGATCGCCTGGATAGCTGAGGTTAATGCGTGCGTTCCTCTAACCACGGGGCTGCATGGCAAAGGGGCACATGGCAGGAACAGTCATTATGCCCTACCTGAATGTGACACACATTTTTCCCAGTATCTGCTATGTCTTTCCATGTGGAGTCCCTTTCTAAAGTTCTGTTGTGTGTCAGAGATTTCCTGCTGGAGCTGAAAAGCTGAGATTTGCTCAGGGCTGCAACGTTGTGCTGGCTGCTGTATCCCCGCTGCACCTGTCAAATGTGTTGGGATTCCTTCATTATCCCACTTTCAGACTCCATATCCACATTCAGGAGTTTTCCTTCCACTGGTCTGGTTATATCTTGTATTAACATCCTGTTTGGAACAACCTTCAGATCTCATGGCTACTGAAACCAGCCACTGCAGCCACGAGAGTGGGAGAGATTTAGGAGCAGGTGGAAGATCCTCCACTCCACTTTCTTCTGGGAAAATCCCATGTTTTGGGGCAACTGGCAGTGCATTGCTGGGCTGGTGACTGAATTTTATTTAGATCAGACTGATAGCTGCTAACTTAGCAAAATATCCAGAGCTGCCCCCGTCTGCTCCGTTCGGAGGCTTTATATTCTTTGCAAGCAGGCTCTAAGAGTTAGGTTATTTTAAAAATTCCATCTCTCCAGATTATAATCTCATGTTCTTGGTTGTCAGCGTGAATAATTGGTGATATTTCTCTTTCCCAGTTATTTTATTGTACTTTTACTATGTACTTTCTCCTGTGAAACAGCTCACCGTATTTTTCTGTCCTCTACCTCTGTCTTTCTCTGGTTAGTCCTGAGGAATAAGTTCTGACACAACACACTGGCATTTCTCTCTTCCCTTTGTTCTTGAAATTCATCCTATTAATAATACTTTTTCTTTTTTTTTTTATTAGTGACCTTTTTGTTCTTGGGTTTGTAAGAAAAAAGGTCCTCAAACAGAGTAGAATTAAATGGAATATGATTTCGGTTTTTTACGACATATTTCACTTTTCATGGCATATTCAGAAATGCCAGACTAGTTCTTTCCAAAGTGTATTGGTTTTTATTGGAATAGCTGGACTAGGGGCTAAAAAGGAAAAAAAAAAAGGAATATAACATCGAAAACTTTATAAAATCATGAAAATCATGCACCTGAAATAAAGACCTATGTTCATCATTATGTCAAAAATGGAACTGCTGGTTCTTCCTCTCTTACAGCAAGTAGTTTTATTTTAAGCTTATAACTTGTGGAAGTTTCATGGCACAATATTGGGATTCTAGGTTCAAGATAGAGAAAATAAAGAATTGCAAAAGGGTCCACTGTCTGACACAGACAACACTCATAAATCGGCTGTGGAAAGCCCGGACAGGAAGGAGGAAGAAGAGCATACAGAAAGCTCAGAGGTACAACAAGAAACTTCACGTGCACCGTGCTTCAAAGGTGGAGACTCTCACGCTCTGCGAATGCTCTGCACTTTCTTTATTCCTCAAAAAAATGGTTTTGCCTAAGTTTGTTACTCTGCACTAGAAAATGGGTTGTACTGCACTGGAAAGATGCACTGCTGTTAGCTTGAAGTTGTGTGTCCATCACTACTGTCATCTAAGAAATACCATACACAACAAGGGGTCTCTGCATGTGGAAGTAGTTTAAGTCTTGAATATATTCCACCCTGTAAGAATCAGAATCTAACTGTATTTGCTTGAATGTTAGCACTGAGCGGGGTTCGTTAAACGGGCTGTGAAGATACCTGTTCTTTGCTGGTTTGGTGTGGTACTACCTCCAGTAGAACACCAAATGCAGAAGGATTGAAACATCTCTTGTGCAAATATAATTATATCCTTCAAGGATAAATCACATGGCAAGTGCTTTTACACATCTTTGTTTCCACTGTTACTACAAAAAGTAGTTAATGGAGAGTAAACCTCTGAAAGTTTTCTGCTTATGAGTAAAAGCAAGGAAATTTTTAAAATATTGTAGCATTTTACATTTTAATAATGCATTTTTGGTTTTGGTACTCCATTTTAAATTGTTTCTCTAAATCTCTTACATCTCTTTCCTTTATTGGCTTGACTCTGGAAAATCACTGGGGTACCTTTAGCAGCAAAATGTCAGGGTACAGAGATCCTCACAGTCTCTCCATTAGTGTAAGTTCCCTCCTACATATATTTCTCCTAACAATTTCCTTCCTCGTTTAAACTACTGATTATTGATTTTCTCCTACTTTTGTCTCCAAAACTTCCTCTTTTTTACTAGATCCTCTCCTTCTCCAACTTCCATCCTCTTTATGAAACCACAGCTCGTGCTCTCACTTCCGAGACAGTGCCTGTTTCTCGTTCCCCTCCCCATGAGGCTCTTGATGGGCCTTGGCAGGACTTCCCAGTGCCCATCTCCACCACTTCCCTCCCCATTGCACCTCCCTCACCCTCAAAGTGGTGTTTCCCTGTATTGCTCCTTCTTCCAGCTCCCTTCCGTCCCCTCCGGAGGGCAGGGTCACCAGTGTCATCCCCTCAGTAAGCGCCATCCCCTGCCCTGTCTCCCCAGGACACTTCTAGGTCGGCGTCTCTCTCATTCCTGAACTTTCTTCCAAGGACAAGAAATGCCATGGATTCACTGGTTGTGTCTTCATTCCCTTCCAGCTGTCCTATCAGCCTAATTTAAATGTTCTAATTTAAAATATCTCTTTCTGAGACTACATCTCACTTTCTTTCCCCTTTTTAACTGACCTTATTTTCAGTATATATCCTGTTGCAGGCTAGAAGAGCAAAGCCGTTGTGCGGGGCAGCTTTTGAAGGTCAAGATTTGCCAAACTGAAATCCCAAGCATTTTAATTCAGAGAAAAACTCTTTAGGGACAAAGTCATTTTAATTAAATATAGCTATAAGGACAGTTGAGTCTATGGAAGGACTCATGCCATGAATAAATGAATGAGGGATGCTTATTCCTGAAATAAGAAGTAATTGTTTATTCTAAATTTGTATTTGTTTCTACTGGCAGCTTGCGTTTTTGTGACCTTTACTTCATCAGAAATGTTTACATGGCCGTGACGTATCTTGCAAGTTCCATCTGTTTTGTCCGCATTCTCAGAAGGAACACATCGCCATAATTTTTTACAAGTATTTATGTAGGACTAATTAGAATTTTCAGCTGACAAATCAGCATGATTGGGCGCTGCCCGTATGGTGGGGTTTTGGTGTGTTGTCACGTTCATGAGAAGAAGAGTGTTTGTTCGTGGCAGTTTGAAGTGGGTTCTGTTTCCGATGTTCACTCTACATTCTTATTTTCCTCAGGATGCCTTTGGACATCCTGCCAGTGAGATGAGGATAGGGGAGCTTCGTCCCTCCATGCCTGAGACTCCCTTGTACCCACCCAAACTTGTTCTGCTGGGTAAAGACAAGAAAGGTACTAACGTGACTTACAAACATATGTAATGTACACAGACAGACACATTAATTAAGATGTTCTACACTTCACTCTGATTTTAAAACGTATTAAATTAATATCTGTGCTCATGTATATATATATACATCTATAGTCTCAATTGAAAAATGCATTTTTTTTTGGAGTTTTGTTTTGAAGCGCCACCTCCTGAAAACATTCCTGTGTTTTGTTTCAGAATCGACAGATGAGTCTGAAGCAGATAAGATCCACGGTCTGAATAACAGCGTTTCCTCAGGCACTTACTCGGACTATTCCCCTTCCCAGGCTTCCTCAGGGTCCTCCAACGCGCACGTAAAAATGGGGTCCTTGCAGACAACGGCTAAAGAAGCAGTGAATAACTCTTTGTGGGGAAACAGGTGTGACCATCTTTCTTAACACAGCTTCTGGTTGTCTTACGCTGTCATACTGTTGTAGGTTAGGGGTAGACCTGCTGGAAAGCACTTCTGAGGAGAAGGATCTGGGGGTCCTGGTGGACAGCAAACTTTCCATGAGCCAGCAATGTGCCCTTGTTGCCAAGAGGGCCAATGGGATCCTGGGCTGCATAGGGAAGTGTGTGGCCAGTAGGTCAAGGGAGGTCATTCTCCCCCTCTGCTCTGCACTGGTGAGGCCACAACTGGAATACTGTGTCCAGTTCTGGGCTCCCCAGTTCAAGAGAGACAGAGAAATACTGGAGAGAGTCCAACGCAGGGCAACTAAGATGATTAAGGGATTGGAGCATCTCCCTTACGAGGAAAGGCTGAGAGAGCTGGGACTCTTAAGCCTGGAGAAGAGAAGGCTGAGGGGAGACCTTATCAATGCTTATAAGTATCTGACGGGTGGGTTGAAGGAGGAGGGAGCCAGACTCTTTTCAGTGGTTGCCAGTGAGAGGACGAGGGACAACGGGCACAAGCTGGAACACGGGAAGTTCCAGTCAAATATGAGGAAGAACTTCTTTCTGGTGAGGGTGCCAGAGCCCTGGAACAGGCTGCCCAGGGAGGGTGTGGAGTCCCCTTCTCTGGAGATCTTCAAGACCCGCCTGGATGCAGTCCTGAGTGATGTGCTCTGGGCAACCCTGCTTTAGCAGGAGAGTTGGACTAGATGATCTCTAGAGGTCCCTTCCAACTCTGACAATTCCGGGACTCGGTGATACGCATTCAAAGCCATCCTATGCTATCTGTTAAGGTATTCGATTAAAAAAAAAACAAACCCGGGGTTTTTACCCCAGTTTTGCGGAGGTGTCCACAGCTATTCAAGGCCCAGGCTGCGCAGAGTTGGCCACCCGTTCCTGCTCTATAAATGTCAGTAATTCTACAGGTGGTTTTTCACCTGTGTGCTGTAACCCTGCATTAAAAGCAGCTAGTAATTGAGCTGTGATTATTCTGCTCCGTGTGGTCCTGAGCTGCAGATGGCTGGAGTTTAGCACCGACAGCGGAGTCTACGTCTCTCGTATTATTGCTGTCCTGAGCCCCACTCTGCCCTGGACCTCCAAGAACAGCACAGTTCTGTAAAAGCTGTAATTTTCACTGGCCATCAGTGACCTGGAAACACTCTCGTACCGTGCCAGGGACACCCTGCCCTGTCTGTTCCCACCTGATGGAGCTCCATCCGCAGGCTCTTCCCCCTTAAAGAGAGGCTGGAGCCTGCTCGCTGGAGATACATAACACCTTGGTGGTGAGAACATGCACGAACTGAATCTGGTATTTTTGTTTAAGAAAAAAGAAAAACAATGTAAGTGTAAAAAATCTTCCCTTGGGCACAGGGAAGACTATTTTAAAACCGGGAAAATGCGTTCAGCTGGATTTATGTGAACACGGCATTGAGCCAGGCAGGACTTTTGCCTGATTTCTTAGTTTCTCTGTGTACGTCCGTGCAGAATCTGAACTCCAGTGCAAAGGAATGCTGCAGCCCTTCGTGCCAAACCAGCGGCACAAGCTGCACGTCTCGTAGTACCATCCCAAAGCCCGGGTATAGATGGGGGAATATTAAATTGCTTTATAATTGCAATGTGACGTGCTCTAAGAGAGGGCATTTTATCTTGTTTGGGTTTTGTTTTGTTTTGTTTTTTCTCTTTTTTTGTTTTTGCAGGCTGGCACAGTCGTTCCCGCAGCCCCTAGAGACAAAGCCATTGCTGAGCCAGCGGGAGCCAGCCCCGGTGGGGAACCTGCCGCCGCGGCCGGAGCGGCGCCCGCTGAGCGACACCTTCGCCGACAGCTGGAACGACGGCTCGCACTACGACAACACGGGCTTCGTGGCGGAGGAGAGCGGGGTGGAGAACCCCAGTGCGAACCCCCTCCTGAGCACCAAATCCAGAAGCACATCCGCCCATGGGCGCAGGCCCTTGATCCGGCAGGACAGGATAGTTGGGATTCCCCTGGAGCTGGAGCAGCCCACGCTCAGAAACACACACGAATCTGAAGTGCCTCCTCCCAATCCTTGGCAAAATTGGACCAGAACCCCTAGTCCTTTTGAAGACAGGACAGCTTTTCCTTCCAAACTGGAAAGCACCCCCACCACCAGCCCTTTGCCCGAGCGGAAAGATCACGTCAAAGAGTCTCCCGAAATGACTAGCACTTTCACTCCAGGAATAGCATGGGAATATCACGATTCAAACGCTAACAGAAGTCTCACCAACGTCTTTTCCCATATCCACTGCCGCCCAGACCCTTCCAAAAGCGTGATCTCCATCAGCAAGAGCACGGAGCGGCTTTCTCCGATGATGCGGGATTTAAAAACTAACAAATTTAAGAAGTCGCAGAGTATCGATGAGATAGACATTGGTACATACAAAGTGTACAACATCCCCTTAGAAAACTATGCATCCGGTAACGACACGGTAGGAACCCACGAGCGGGTGGACAAGCTGCTGGGCCCAGAGCACGGCATGCTGAGCATGTCCCGCAGCCAGTCGGTCCCCATGCTGGACGACGAGCTGCTGACCTACGGCAGCGTCAAGGTGCAGCCGCAGCAGAAGTCCTCCGTCACCAAGAAGGTCTACCAGTTCGACCAAAGCTTCAACCCGCAGGGAGCAGTGGAGGTCACCGCCGAGAAGAGGCTGCCGCCGCCGTTCCAGCTCAACCCCGAGTACATTCCCCAGCAGAGTAAGAACCTGCCCCAGGAGCTGGTCAGCCCCCGGGGCTACCGCGGCTACCCCCCCGTGGAGCACATGTTCTCCTTCTCCCAGCCCTCGGTGAACGAGGACGCGGTGGGTGCCCCCTTTGCCACCCAGGGGTCTCGGCCGGGGTTCCTGAGGAGAGCGGATTCGTTGGCCAGCTCCACCGAGATGTCCATGTTCCGGAGGGTCAGTGAGCCCCACGAGCTGCCCCCCGGCGACAGGTATGGCAGGGCTCCCTACCGAGGAGCCGTGGAGCGCCAAGGCAGCATCTCGGTCTCCGAGTCGCAGTTCCTCAAGAGGAACGGCAGGTACGAAGACGAGCACCCTTCCTACCAAGAAGTGAAAGCCCAGACTGGGAGCTTTCCAGTTAAAAACCTCACGCAAAGGAGGCCGTTGTCCGCAAGAAGCTACAGTACAGAGAGCTACGGCACATCCCAAACCAGGCCGGTTTCAGCGAGGCCTACAATGGCAGCTCTGCTGGAAAAGATACCGTCAGACTATAACTTGGGTAACTATGGCGACAAGCCTTCCGATAACAGTGATATAAAGACAAGGCCTACCCCTGTGAAGGGAAATGAGAGCTGTGCTAAAATGCCCGCTGACTGGAGACAACAGCTACTTAGACATATAGAAGCTAGAAGGTTAGACAGGGTATGTTTGGCATTTCTCTGCAATTAATGCCTTTAGTTGTGTGTTTCGGTATTTCAAATACTTATTTGCACGTACAGTGGTAACCACCAGAATTCCCAGTAATGAAATTCCTGCCTTGGTGTCAGAGGAACGGGCCCGGGGGTGCTCCCCAGCAGCTGGAGAGAGGGGTTCCCGGGTCAAGGAGGGAGACAGAGTCTCTGCAGGAGTAACGCTGCCCCTTACTAATGTAGGAACTGCTGCAGCACTGCCTGAAATAATTAAAACAAAAACAAAACAAAACATTTAAAAAAAAATAAAAAAATCTCTCCTTATCAAGAGAAGTGAACGTGGTGCTGCTGAAGTCCACCGCTTCAGTAATGGTTTGAGAGCAGTAAAAAATGCTGGATACATCTTGGCAGTAAAAGGCGATAAAGAAAAACATCACAGATAAAGAGTAAAAGAATGTATTTTAGCTGTCATGCCACTGTTAGTGGAGGGGATTTAAAGGTATCTCTTAGCTCTGAAATACGCACTGCCTCTGGTTTTAATGAGCAATATGGTTATCACTCCTTTTAGCTGTAGGAAGTTACGCTTACTTGCCTTCTATACAAAACAGTGCAAGTGCTTTAGTGCATGATTTCAATAATGGTCTTGACTACTTAATGAATACTACTTCATCAATTGGATTTACTTCATAATCTGAAGTGGTTGTGAGAAATCACTGTTGTCCGAGTGCGTAAGTTAGGTGTATGGACACGTTCTGAAACTATTCTATGCTAGGTGCTCATGAGTTCGGTGTTAATATAATTACCTATTCCAGTTGCTCAGATGTGATGCCTATTAAAATATCATTAAGTACCAAATGGGTGAAGTTCAAAAACTGGCTTGAAGGCTGAAGGTTTTTCCTTCCTTCCTTCCTTCCTTCCTTCCTTCCTTCCTTCCTTCCTTCCTTCCTTCCTTCCTTCAGCTCTTTTCCTGATGTCGTGTAAAACTGATGGGAAAATACACAATACCTAGGCAAAATAGTGCACCCCGAGCAGGGACATTTCTGGTGGAAATAAACACTTCCCAGGTGTTGCTTGTTTAAGAAATATCTTTATGCTTAAGTTTACAATGTGTATTTGACTTAAGAAGTGCTTTGTCTCACGGGGGGCTGTCACTGGTGATTGTATCTGGTTAAATTGAGCTCCCAGTGATCCCGCCAGCGAGCTGGTTGCTAATGGTAGGATGGGAAGGCCGGGGCGCTGCCGTGCCGCGGCTGCTCCAGGAGAAGACACTGCCCCTGTCGCCCATGGCCGGCGAGATGCCGGGCCCGACCAGAGCTTGCCCCTGGTGGGCAGCCACTAGCCAGAGAGCAGTGGCAAACTCAGCGGCCGGCGCAGAGCCTTCTCCTGGGGGCTTTTCCTCTGCCTTTGGTGCTCCTTTGTGGCAGATGCCTGCGCTCTGGCCCCCCCACGGGTGCGCAGACGTACCAAAATTTGGCCGTATTTGCAAAATAAAGACTTGTACCGTGTTATATACTGCAATTTTCAAACTACAGATAACAACATATCTCATCTGCTGTCAGCGTGGAAGTCTTTTATGGTACCCATTTTATGTATAACTAGCGATGTATTTGCTTCCGTGTGACCCAGTGCATGCATCAGAAAGCTATTTCTTTCTTGGTACTGTTTTGTTTGCTTAAACTAAAACTCTGTGAAATTAACCATATATGTGTGATATCTGATTCGATGAGCATGTGTGTTCATATCCTGTCACGTGGTTGTTTCCTCTACTCAGACCGCTGCTTACAAACACAACACAGTTAGCCTTGGCATGCTGCACTCTGGAGGGTTTTCAGCAATGCATGCCGGCAGAAGCATGACTTTAAACTTGCAGACTAAATCTAAATTTGAAAACCAAATGCTTCAAGAGCTACCTCTACCGAAAGTAAGTATGGGATAGCCAGCGTATACCAGCATTACCAAATAAATTAATAATACTCCTTGCTTTTTTTCCTGGTTTAGCTTTTTGCCTATTATTCATGCTTATACTATACAGGATCCAAAAAGCAAAGATAACAGCAACGCGGCTTTCCTGCTTCAAAAATCTTGCTTTTTGGATGCAGTAGCTCACGCGGCTGTCATTACTGCTTCCCGCGCTCCTGTTACAAACTGAGGCGATCATTCTGTTTTCTCAATGACTTCATCGGTGCGCAGAGATGGGGAACTTGTTTTGGTTTGTGACTGTTTGATCTGAGGAAAAGTAATGCGGAAATGTTTGATATGTGTTTAAATAGGCTCCAGGAGACAGGGATTTTAACATATGAATGGTGATTGGGTGTGCTGGAGAAGCTGATAAGGTTTGGTTACATGCCTACCACACCTAAATTTGTTGGGTTTGTTGGGTAATGCCTATAGAAACAAAAGATTTTTTTTTTTCATTTTTTTTACTGTTTATTTTCCAGCTATTAGTGAAATATTGTTGAAAGTACATACATACATACACAATTACATACAGCCAAAGGTTTGATGGGGAAAAGCACATGTGAAAAAGGTTTGATGGGGAAAAGCATCCTTGAGAATCCTGCTGCATTAGCATCAGGAGCTGTTGGGATAAATTAGCGCCATCTCTGTGAGTAATTAAAGGGTACCAGAGCAGAGATCCAGGCACTGGAATGGGATCATCTGCGCTGTTAATTGCTTTGGCCGCGGGCAGCTGGCCCCCTCCCAGGCAGTCCCTGGCCCACGCTCCCGAGTCAGCACTGGCCAGAAGTCCCCAAAGGAGGGCTTCAGTGCCCGATGTAGGACTTTGGATCCAAGTCTTTTTAGCAGAATAAGATAATTTAATGGCAGGGACATGACCAGATTGCACTGGTTGGCCAGAGGACAGGCTCAGCGCTGCTGAGGTTACTCCTACAGGCACATCCATCGTATGCTGAATTTCCAAGCCAAGCCCTGTGAGGTTCACAGCACACACACAGAGTCATTGTCAGGCTTCTCCTGCTGTAATTTACTCTCCGTACACCCTTCACCTCGTTTACACCTCCCGTTCAGCTGTCCCTGGATCCAAGCAAGTCCTAACGTTAGTGTGTGCTTCTCTGTTGTGCAGTTTAACAACATCGAGGTCAAATCTTACCCATAGCTCTGTGTGTGTGTGTGTGTGTGGACACAGGCAGTTTTCCCATGTTGGTCATACTGTTGTTTTTTTTTTTTTCTTTCAAAAAATTTGTTTGTGTATTTGGGTATAAACTAATTCTTGCCACGAGTCCTTGACAGAAGTCACCGACTCCAAATAATGGTACTATTTCTCTACACACATTTAGGAGTAAGATATTATATATCACTTGAAGAATTTTAGGCTGCAGATGAATATGGTTACTAATACACGTGTGTCTGAGGATATCCGTGAAATTGTTCAGGGTGACCTGTTTCGGGGTGTGGTTTTATGTGAATTACTCTGCTTTCTATTTCACCAGCATTTCATTGCTGCATACCCATACAAAGTGTGACGCTGAACTGCATGAAGGGGGGTGTATTCTCTTACAGTACTGTTTGGAAAGCCGTGAAAAGTGATTGTTGAACAAATAATTGGAATGTTTAGTGTTGTTTAATTTTATTCCTTCACGTGTTCTAAAGGATTTTGCATTTCTTAAGGAATCCAGGCCACAGCAGCTCAATATTTACCCCTTCTTCCTCTTTGCTGTGGCCTAGATTCAAGAGAGTAATGAGTGAAGTCTGATTGTCCAGTGGAAGATCAGGAAATCAACTGTAGCAATTACTTGTTTTGAGAAAGTTTATTACATCGATTCTACTCCGTGTATAAAATGTTTGAACTGCTGCTTTTCATTTTTTACCTAGGCTTAATAGATGTGCAGTTTGTTTGCAGTCTGTCCAAGCTCTGTAAATGAATAATATTGCAAGTAGACAAATTCATTTTACTGCAGAAAATGAGAAGAAAAACTTATTATCACGGAATTTTCCTATTTGTTGAGAAAGCAGAAAGCACCCTCAGTATTTTTTCTTTTTCCGCTTGGAGAGGGAACTCAGCTCTGCAGATTAGTCAGTCCCTTACAAAAACGGCGCAGCCTTGATGCGGTGACAAAAGCAGCCCTTCTCAGGAGAACGCTTTCGATTCCGGGCACCCATCTCGCAGTTCTTGTAAAAGGAGTTTATGGTTTGGTGCACTTCATCCCCAGAAGTGTAGAGTGCAGCTCCCTTTAGGAATAATGGGTATATTCACAGGTATCACTTAGGAGGGAAGGCGGAAGCTCCCGTGGGAAGCATCCTCCCTCGTCCCCTGTGTCTCTGCACGGTGACGAACCCGTCTCGCAGGGAGGAGGGCAGATCCCCAGCTCAGCCCTGGGCTCCTGGGGCTGTGGGTGACTCGGGAGGGGACCCACATCACAGAGATGAGTGATGGCCTTTCTTTTTCAGTGTTTTTTACTACTACTCAGAGCAGAAATTTTTGCAATTTTTTTCATTTTGGAAGCTGTTTGCTGCCCTGGTCTCAGGTGACGTACCCCCCCGTGTGGATTATTTTATGTGGGGACATACAATAGCAGCAAACAGGGCAGGAATGGCTCCTTCCTGAGTTTAGGGAGGCACAAAGAGCCCTGCCTGCCCCCAAACTGGGACCCACAGTCTGATCTAGGGACAAACTGGGCTCAGTGTGTCCCGATGTGGGACTGCTGCACTGGGACCAGTGGCTGCTGAGCTGTGAGGGGGAACCTCACAGGGAAAAAGTCCTGAGGTTGGTCTGGTTTTCCCATTTTTAATAGATGTAAAGAAAGCTCTGCAGGAAGCTCATGTAGTTGCAATAGGGGAAGTGTTTTTCTAGTGTTTTTTAATATAAGGAATATCACAGCTTTCCTGATTTTTCTGGAGGACTTCTTGAACGATGAGAGAATTATAATGAAAGTTTTCTTTTATTTTAAATAATTAGGGTTGAATTTTTTTTTTACTTCACCTCCGAGGAGTATGATTTAAATCACAATTTACTTCTATTTACTTTTAAAGGATTTTTAAGCTCGCATTGAAAAAAGTTCTTACTTGACCAGTTACCGGCTTTAATGTTTCAAAGCAACAGTTTCATTTGTTCTTCAGTCATCTAAAGAAGTGTTTTGTGATTATTTTTTTTTCAATCTAAGCCGAAGAAGAAATTGATTGAATGACAGAAGGGAAGAATAGAGTTGGTTTTTTCTTCTTCTTTTTAGGTTACGATTAATCAGAAGTGAATAAGGAGTTAACTGAATAAGCACTATATAATATTAAATGCTGTCAGTGGTAGTATAAAATGTTAGCATTTTGGAAAGTCTGCCACAAAAAGCCACACCCTGACAGCAAAATTTCCAGCTGTGGTAAAGAAAATCAGGATGGGCCAGAAAAAGTACACGTGCCCTCTAAAGTACTGAGAACAGGAGTAAAACAGCCTGGGAAAAAATTGGCAAAATAAAAAAAATGCGTAAAAAAGGAGAGAAAAGTGGAAAATAATATCAAAAGTTTCAAGCTGGTTTAGGAAGCTTTAAATGTGTGTTGTGTCCCTTCCTATTCAGGAAAGCAGTTAATTACTGGTTAATATTGTACAGATGATATCCTGTTAACTTAGACCAAAAGCAGCCTGGAGAGGTGTGGGAGAAGCACACTCCGGGCATGCACTGAGCGTAGCGCCAGGGAAGAGCAGTCGCCACTAAAGAATGCTTTCCCAAGAAAATACAAGCATTTAATTTATCCTGGTGTCAAATACTTAATAAAAAAGGTTTTGATGCTTGAATGGCTCTGACTCAAATGATAAATGGCAGACTGCACCTTTAAATATGGAACTTTGCCCAAAACTTGTTTCTCTGAAAATAATCAGTTACGTTAAATTAATTTTCTCTTTTCTCTCATCATTCATTATTCTCATTATTTCTCTTACGTATCCTTCAAGACCTCCCGCTTGCGGGGAGTCCCACAGCGATATGATCACACGTTAATGAAATGCTGTAGAAATGTAAAAGGGTTTCCATTTTAGCAGTAGCGTGTTACCGTTTAACCGGGTCGCTTACTCGAAATAAATGTGTGTGAGAGAGAGAGCGAGCGAGCTTTCCTGCCGCGGTGTGACAGTGACTAAAGGCTGCCCTACCGTTTCCGCAACAGACCCCGTCGCAGCAGAGCAGCATCCTGGACAACGGGCAGGAGGAGGTGTCCGTCAGCAGCCAGTGGAACCCCTACCCGCTGGGCCGGCGGGACGTGCCCCCCGACACCGTCACCAAGAAGGTAAGAGCCACCCGTGGCCTCTTCCCCAAGGAGGAAGGGCAGGGTAATGAGGACAGGTTTGGGAGAGGCGTTTTTGTGTTTCGGAGTGTGATCATTACGGATTAAGGATGGCATTTCCACCCCTGCTACCTGGTTTGGGGTTTATTTCTGCGAACGCTCGTGGTTACATCCACGGTGTGTGAAACGGGCTCGCCAGATGGGTTCCTGCACGGATCAGCTCCCACTTGTCCTGAAAAGTCTTCCCTGAAATTTTTCATTCCGATTACGTTCGTCAGTTCATGACAAAGAATGAACGTGTTGAGATGGAGGATGGCCCAGTGCCTGGACAGCCAGAGGCGTTTTGGCAAGAGACGCCCTGGGCACACATCAGTTGCTGATAAATGCACCAGAAAGGCTTCTAATTTCCAGAAGCCTGTTTTTGATGCCTACCTCGTGGCGGTATGTATTGAATCCCAGTGCTTGGATCTGGCC